>NW_026623991.1:71590-76845 GCF_030028575.1 Malurus melanocephalus | reverse complement strand
GAGCTGGGGAGAGCCTCCTCTCCCTGCCCTGCCCAGCACTGCTGTGCCCTGCCCGCGGGCAGGATGGGATGGGCATGATCCTGGAGGGATGGGCATGATCCTATAAGGGATGGGTGTGATCATGGGATGGATGGGTGTGATCATGGGATGGGATGGGCATGATCCTGGAGGGATGTGATCTTGGGAGGGATGGGCATGATCCTATAAGGGATGGGTGTGATCCTGGAGGGTTGGGCTTGATCCTGGGATAGATGGGTGTGATCCTGGAGGGATGTGATCTGTGACAGATGGGTGTGATCCTGGGACAGATGGCTGTGATCTGTGATAGGTGTGATCTATGGTGGATGGCTGTGATCTGTGATGAATGGATGTGATCTGTGATAGGTGTGATCTATGATGGATGGGTGTGATCTGTGATGGCTGTGATCTGTGATGGATGGATGTGATCTGTGATGGATGTGATCTATGACAGAAGGCTGTGATCTGTGACAGATGGATCTGTGTCTTTCCTTTGCAGATGGAGAAGGATGAGACCGTGAGTGACTCCTCTCCACACATAGCCAACATCGGCCGCTTGGTAGAGGTCAGTGCTGCTTCCTCTGCCCACATTTAGCCCCCATACCTCAGGGTTTTCTTGCTTTTTCCTTTACAAACAATTTATTCATTCCTGTTGTTGCTCATGGCTCAGAGCGTCTCCTGCTCAGCAGTGCCCTGACCCTTCTGGAAGTTGGGAGTTCTTCTCCTGAGCACGAATTAACAACTTCCTACCCCCATATTTGCTTTTGCAGCCACTTTTGGGGARGGTTGTATCTGTTCAGATTGTTACACACTGCTCTCCCTTGGACTGAAGGCTCCTTGTGTATCAAATGCTGATGAAATCCCCTGGGATTGGGTTTGGTGCTGGATTTTGGGGCAGCTCTGAGCCCTGGAAGCTCAGCACGAGGAGTGGAGCTGCTCAGAAGGTGCAGCACCTCTTTGCTGTTTCACTGCACTGTTCTGAGTGAAGGTGTTCCAGGTTTCCTTGATTGTTACAGCCAAGAAGGGAGGAAATTCTCAACTGTGACATATTTTTAGGGGAATTGGAAAGTTAAAGAAAGGGAGCTACTTCTTTTTTGATGCCTTTTTAAAATCTTTTGCTCGAGTGAAMGCAACGTAATGAAAAAAGTTGCTTTGTTAGAAGATCTCTCTCAGAACTCYGGTGCAGCTTTCAAGAGCAAGTCAAAAATCCAAAATAACCCTTAAGCACAGAACTGGGGACTGTTGGTTCTCCTGAGTGCCTGACCTGGCCCTTGGAGCCCGTGCAGTGCCAGGGAGCTGCAGGGAAGGTTGGGCTCAGAGGCTTTTGCTTTCCTGCTCAAAGCTGGGGAGAACCTGCCCTCTCGTGGTGCAGAGAGATCCCATGGCCTGAGTGCTGGGCTGGGAGGGCAGAGCAGGAACAAAGCCTTCTTGGCTGTGACAGGAGCAGAGGTTTGGGTTTTTTGGGAATCTGGGGATGCTCCAGGTGTGGTGGTCACAGGGACACTGGTGCTGCACCATCCCTGCTGATGGCACTGAAGGGCTGCTCTTAATTTTTGGGTTTTTTTCCAGGATATGGAAAACAAAATCAGAAGTACACTGAACGAGATTTATTTTGGAAAAACAAAGGACATCGTTAATGGGCTGAGGTAAGGGAGCTGCAGTGGCTGTGGGACCCTTCACGTCCCTGTGGTGCCATCCCAGCCTTGAGCTGCTTGTGTTTCCCCTCCCTGTGCTTTTGGGACAGTGTTTGTTGTGTGGAGTTCAGGGAACTCCTCTACTGCAGAAACTGAAGCAATGTTTTAATCCCTTGTTCCCTCACCAGGAGGAAAACAGCCCAACTAACACTTGTGTTTTCAGATTATTTTCAGTTAGTTCTATTCTTCACAGACCTGCAAGCTGTACTTAAATTCTGCTTTCTCTTTCTGCTGTTGTTTTTAAGAACAAAATTAAGTCATTACATGATTGGTTTGTGGTATTTAGACTGTTTTATATTCTGTCTTTCTCTCAACACCTCTGGTCAAAATACAGTGTATGAGAAGAGATTAAATTCCCTGTGCCTCTCTGGAGGGAAACTCTGCTGTCCTTTTGAAGCCCTGCTCATTCCTGGACAGGAATTGGACATGGAAATCCCAAGCTGGGAATTCTCATGCTCACAGAGGAAAGTACAGAACTGCAATGCCAAATTACCTCACTGTAAAGCACAGAGACCTCCCAGCACAGCGTGATAATGTGGAGTAAACAAAGGGCACAAATGAGGGCTCTGCTTTTCTCTCACACACTGAGCTGTGGAAAAAGAGAGAAAATCTGTGTTGGTTAAATATTTGTGCTGCTGTGTGGGCAGAGGGGGCGGCAGGACCTGTGAGAGGGGTCTGCGTTCTGCTGCTCTGGGTTCTGCCCCAAGCTCAGAACAGCCTCAGTTTCCCTCGTGCTGAGCAGGGTTTAGCCAGGAAGCGTTTATTAACATCAGAGGAAATGTGAAATAGAATCTCTCTGTTGTGAACGTTGCCTTGAGCTGCTGTGGGTGAATCTCTGCTGTTTCCCCTCCCTCAGTCTGAGTCCAGTGTGCAGCTTGTGATAGAAACACCCGCAGCTCCTGYGGCCTCTCCCTGCTCCTCCTCATCTGTGTGTGTCCCCTTCTCCTCCCTGGAGGTTTCCAGACCCCCAGCTCTGTGRTACCGACTCCTCCTGACTGTTCTTTTCCCTGTTTGCTCCCTGGTTTCCCACTGCTCTCTGTAGATCTATCGATGCTATTCCTGACAACCAAAAGTATAAGCAGTTGCAGAGGGAACTTTCTCAAGTGTTGACCCAGCGCCAGATCTACATCCAGCCTGATAACTAAACCAATCCAGGTACCCTCGCTGCCTGTGAGGTGTGAGCTAAACCAGGACTCACCAGCCCAGCCCTGCATGGTAACCGGGACCGACTAACCCCTAATCCCGCAGGCGGAGCAGCGGCGGCGCCCACTCACCCGCGGGTTCTTTCCTAATGCAGCTGACTAAACGCTGTGGTTCTCATTTTCAACCTTTTCAGTGTTCATTTCCCTCCCCATGTGAAGCCTCACGCTCGGAATTGTGGCAGGATTGACCACTTTGCACTCTGGCTTGGGAGCAGGAAAGGAGCGCTGGGCCCGTGCCTGGAGCGGTGTTGGGTTGGGCTGATTCACTGCAGAGGCCCCACACTCTGTCCCTCAGGCACCAGCACTTTGTACACCTGTGGTGCACCACTGCTGTGAAGAAATTCCCTGTAATCCAAATGTCCTCCCTGCAGGATGAAATCTTTTTGGGGAAAAAAAAAAACYCCATTGGTACCTCCCATGAACGTGCGCTCCCCCTACGCCCATCCCCTTGAGCCCGGGGGATTTTGAATTTCCTTGGAGYTTGAAAGCCAGTCCTGCTCAAGCTCACCCAAACGTTGCCTCCACCTGCTCGTGTCCTGCACAGCCTCCCAGGGGATTTGTTGCTGTGCTCTGGTTTGCTCTGGGGCTCTGAGTGTTGGGGTGCACRGCAGTGACTAACCCCGAGCCAGCCTAACCCTCCACTCCGGTCCCTAATGAGTTACTGATGTTGTTTCAAACACGTTCAGCTGACCAAGTGGGAGACTCACACTGTTGATAGTGGCCAAGAACCACTTCTTCAGCCTGGGACAAATGCAAATATCAAATGTGTGTGTTTTCATGAAAGCAGCAGAAGTGTCCAGAGAAAGAGAATGGAAATACTGTTAYCRAAATGGCAGGAAAATCAYCACCACAAAGAGAGCCTTGTTACARGAGACAGCATCAGGGAAAAGAAGGTCCCTCTGAATCACAGAATCCCAGATTGGTTTGGGTTGGAAGGGGCCTTAAAGCTCATCCAGYTCCAATCCCTGCCATGGGCAGGGACACCTTCCACTATCCCAGGTCMTGAAAAGGCTGTGAGAAGTGGTTTAGGTGGGGAGAAATCCTGCCCAGCTGGTTCCCACCACTTCTCTGTGGAATCTGCTCTGGAACCAGTCTGGTTCTTCATAGAACCCATTCTAGCAATTTATTTGAACCCATTGTAGCAATCTGTTTAAGAGGGGCCTTTAATTTAAAGTGGAATTGAAATCGGAGGTTCCTCCAGGGGCATCTCCCAGGGCACTGATCCAAGGCAATTCCTGAAAGGTGGAGCTTTCCCTCTGCTTTTTCAGAGGAAGACAAGGCCTGCAGTAACCTTGTGACAGTATCTCTGTTCTTCTTCAGCTGCTTTGATCACTCATTCCGTAGGGAAGGCACAAAAAAAGGCCAATKTGAGGCCAGAAGCCCTGGCTGCTTTTCCCAGTTCCAAGGTGACCCTGGGTGAACGGGCTGCAGAAGGGTCAGAGCTCCCCAGCCCGGCCCTTCTGCTGGGTGTGGCTGGTTTTTCCATGGACTTTGGGAGAGCAGGAGTGCTAACCCCCTTGGACGCTGGGCTTCTTCCCATCTGTGACCCCAAACGTGGGACTCTCCCTCCCTGCGGCGGCCGGGGCCGAGTGGTGCTGCTGGGACAGCCTGGGTGCCATCCCTGGGTGCCATCCCTGGGTGCCATCCCTGGGTGCCATCCCTGGGTGCCATCCTTGGGTGCTGTCCCTGGGTGCCATCCCTGGGTGCTGTCCTTCCCAGAGTGAGTTTTGCTCTGTGTTCTCACCCCGTGGGCAGAGCTGAGCCAGGGCTCAAGGGCTGCTCTTTCCTCCCAGGACCRTTCCCACCCCCACCCTCCCCTGCTCACCTCTGACTCCCCTCTCCTTCTTCCCCACAGGTCTGTGCAGACTTTTGCAGACAAATCAAAACAAGAAGCTCTTAAAAACGACCTGGTGGAGGCTTTGAAGAGAAAGCAGCAAAGTTAAAGTCCTGTCCGTGCTAACCAGCCATGCCATGCACTCGTTAGATTCCTTTCGTAGAGAATCATCCCCCCGCCCTTTTCTGTTGGTCACGTCACGATTTGCATCCAATACTCTCCATGCAGCGCCATCCTCTCCCCATGAATAAAGCTGTACAAACTTTTTCAGTCTCTGAGGCCTACTTTGCACCACATTTTACTATCRAGACCTTAGGCTATGTTTCTGTAGAAGTCCATGTATTATTTTTTCTTCCCCTCCCCCTGCCCTTTCCCACCCTCCCCCATTTATATGCATCACCACGGATCATTGTTTGTCTTTTCCTCCCTCACCCCCTCCTGCCTTTTGTTACATTGGTGTAAAAAATGTAAAACAAAAATTTATTAAATACTGTGGTGTGTGAAAGA
>NW_026623991.1:63304-71229 GCF_030028575.1 Malurus melanocephalus | reverse complement strand
TGTCCTCCATGTTTCTCTTTCTTTCCTTCAAGGCTGCTTGGGGTTTGTTTTTTGTTTCACATCCAGGAATGTTTGTCTGGAAGGGGCTGTGATGTCCCAGTGCTCTCTGGACCCACTTGCTGCCCTTCCAGGGTGCTGGGATTGATGCTCCAGGCATCCAGCAAACAAGAAACGGGGGATTTAGGGGTGAAGGATCAGTCCAGCTTTGCTGGGTGTGTTAAAGAGTTTGGGGGCAGCTGTGTGTCCAGCCCTGGGCAGAGGGGCTGTGCTGGATGTTCCATCCATCCCTGCTGCCCCAAGGGCTCCTTCCCTGGTCCCTGTGTCACCTGTGACCCTTCCCAATGTCACCTGGGCCCCTGGTGGGCACAGGGACCTGGCACAGCTTTGGTTCCCTGCCTGCTCCAGGCTTTGGTTGGTTCACTCAGTCCTGGTGAAACTGGGGAAGTTCAAAGATCAGGGCTCTTCCCGCCTGTGACTGGGAATTGCTCAGCCCTGGGTGACCCTCTTGAGTGGGGACTGTTGGCATTCATATTAATTAATGAATCTGCTCTAATTTGGCTTTTCTAACATGACCCGTGTCCAGCCAGGCTCCTACATGGGGCCAGAGATGCCCAGAGCATGCAGAAGGCACAGAGCTCCTGTGGGACACCGGGAAAGGAAAGGACACACACCCGGGATCCCCCAGGGAACACTGGGGTTTGGTTGATGTCTCACGGTTCTGTCCCAAGACAAACCTTTCCTGAAGCTGGAGATAAGTTTGTGAACTCTGGAGCTGGGAAGGAGAGATTCTTCTTGAGGTTTTCAGTAACCCTCTCCCTCAGGGTGGTGGTTTCTGCTCTGCCTTTTCTGGGTTAACATTTGCCTCTGCAAAATCCCAAACACGGACAGGGCTGCATTGGTGACTTGGAGGGATRAGAACCCCAGGGAGAGCCTCAGGAATTTCCAGGCACCACCCTCCCTKTGCAGCTGCTCACCTTGCTCCATCCTACCCAGCCCAAACAAAGTCAGAGTAAATGAAGCTTTGCACTGAGCTCGTGCTTGGGGTGCACCTGTGGGGACAGGCTGGGTGTTCATTTACGTGCTCTTCCCTCATGTCAGGCTCTGTGTTTAGGTTTGAGAAAGGCCAGTATGTGACAATTATTTTGTTGTGATGGCAGAGCTAGAGGATTTGCTCATGGTTTGGATTAAAACTGGCTATGAATTGTTCTGTAATTCCCGGGGAAAGACGGAAGAGGAAATCCTGCTGGCTTCAGGATGAGGGGAGCAGCCCCTTGGCCTGGGAATCTGGAGGGGCAGAATCGTGAATTAAGCCAGTAAAAACACACTCACTTGGTTCAAGGGGCTCAGAGAGAATGAAAAATACTTTTTCTTTCTGAAAACAGCTGGGTCAGTCCCAGTACTGGCCCRGTTTGTTTCAGAGGAGCTGCTGGTGCAGGCTGGGGGGTACTGAGCAGTGGGAATCCCATTTATTGTRAGAGCCAGGCTGAGCTGTGTAACTATGGGTTGGTGTCCTGGAGGTGAGGACAGGGAGCAGAGTGACTTCCTTGGGAAGGACAAMTGTCACAGATTGGCTGAGGAATCATGAACGGATGATAACAGAGCTAAAGCCAAAAGGGACACGATGCTGGGTGTCAGGACAGTAGCTGGAGAGGAGGAAGGGAAGGAAAAGGAAGAGCTGATATCAGCTGCAGGGAGAGGAAAGCTCTCGTTCTCACAAGGGTAAGCTGTGACAGTTTTTCCTGAAGGATCTCCAAGCTTTGTTGGTTTTCCTCATTTTCCCAGGGAGCCTGAGCTGCTCATCCCCAGCAGGGACAGTTCAGCACATGGGAGGAGCCTGGCTCCATCTCTGCTCCTGGACTTTTCCCAGCCCAGCCCAGCTTTCCATCCTTCCCTCAGCAAGGACCATAGTGCTGGAGTGCAGGACACCGAGASGGGGAGAAACTCATCAGTTTTGGTGATAAATTCATCAGTGCTGGAGATAAACTCATCAAGCTGAGGATAAATTCATCATCAAAAGAGGGTAAGAACTGAAAACCAGAGCAAGCAGAGTTCTGCTGGGGAACAGCAATGGAGCAACTTCCCCAAGGAATTAATGCAATTAAAACATGGGTGAGGCAAAAAAGGAGAAGTCAGAGAAATGGGACTGTGAGAGCCATTGGGAAAGAGTCAGGAGCTGCCAGGCAAAGCAGCAAAATTAAATCAAGGGARGCAGGTGGGGAAGGACAAGTTTTATGGGCAGATGAGTTGTGCTAATTAAAATAGGTGTGGACTGAGCACTTTGGTTCTGCTGCTCCTTCCCCACTGGATCCAGCCCCGTGTGTCTTCCAGAAGGAGCTGAGGGGGAGATGCGAGGCCACAGTGGTGCTCGTGCCTGTGGCTGCTCAGTCATCCCTGTCCCCTCCCCACTCAGGCTCTTCCCATGTTCTTCAGCACCGAGGAAGCTCCAGGTGACCCTCGGGACACACGGCAGTGACCGGGCTCAGCTGTGGGGCAGTGGAGCAGCACAGAGCAGCTGAGGTATCCAGAAATTCCCTTTTATCCTGAAGGCATCATTGGTATCGAAGAGGCACSAAGTGTCCCAGCAGCACCCTCTGCACGGGCCTGGCAGCACACAGTGTCACCCATGGGCTCAGGGCCTCTTGTCTCAGGGGCCGCCGGGATGGAGGGGCCGGTTTGCCCGGCCCTAAGGGCACCTTCCTCATATGCATCCTCCTCCTCCTGTCTCTGTGGGGCAGGGCTCTCTGTCAGCTCTCCAGGCTCTCCTCCTGCTGCCCCAGGAGAGCACCCCTCTCCTCCAGGGTTCCGGGCCGTCCTTTCCGATAGGCGAGGAACTGGAAGGAGATCTGGGCAGAGGTTAAGGCTCTGCACACTCACAGGGTGGGGCCCTGGGATGAGAGGGGAGTTTGGGCCAGGACAGGTGGGAACAGGACAAGGAGCTCGGTGCCATCCAGGGGCTGAGGCATTTCCCAGCTGCTGCTACAGCTCCACAAATCACTCTCAGAGCACCACCCCACCCCTGCTGCCTCTCCCTCCATCGCTCCCTGGGATCCCATCCCAGGGGAAAGGATACAACCACGTCCAGGGCCAGCACGCCCAGGCTGCCCACGAGCCAGGGCAGGTGGTGCAGAACGTARTCACCTCGGCCCTGGCCCGGCTCCGGGTTCTTCAGGAGGACACTGAGGCCGTACAGGGAATTCCCCAGCATCACCAGGGCAAAGAGAGAGAAGGAGACYCCGCTGGTGGATTTCCTCTTGTACTGGAAAARCAGGGAGAGGARAGGASCTTGGGTGCAGCTGTCATAAATCTSTCTACAAAGTGGTATTAAACATCCTCCCACCACACAGGAAMAAAAGAGAAGAGGTGGTGACTCAATGCTGAGAGTCCTTTAGTTCCCCTTTGTAAATAAGACAAAATGAAAGCCCCACCCTCAAAATAYTGGTGGGTTAGAGGGAGGAGAGAAAAATAAATACAGGGAAATAGTCCCTTATGGACTGGCCAGAGATGGGGCCTGAGACCTCTGAGCAGAGAGGAGACAGGAGATTCCCCCCAAGGAGAAAGGAGAGTCCCCCAAGCCCCCTTCGAGTGCCACCCCAGGGCTGCCAGGCTGGACACTCACATTGGTGCAGATCTGGGGCACTCGGGAGCACAGGTAGAACACRGAGGAGATGGAGCCAATGGTGAATCCAATGATTTCAGTCCTGGAGAAAGGCTGGAAAGCAGGGCCGGGGACAGGGACAGGGACAGGCCTGTGCTCAGAGCCTCAGCACGGCCACACCCAGCCCAGCTCCCCCTCCTCTGACAGCCTGGTGATAATTACAGCTGATAATTATATTTCACCTGACCACAGGAAAATACACAGTGCAGTCTGTTATAATGTTAAAATTTTCATTGCTTGGAGAGGTCCTTTTCTATTGCCAGAGCAAAACTACTTTGCAAACCTACTTTTACTTTTAGGCAGCTGCAGCTGAGTTACCTTGCTGCACTTTCTTGCTTGTTTGATTTTCAATAATATATATGTGAATAATTTTCAATAATATATATAAATGTGGATAACAGGAGAAAGAATTAAAGGGAAAAAGTCATTCCAATTTCCTGAAAAGTCTCTTTAAACCACGTTTTTTTAGARAATGTCCATCCTATGCAGTTACCCAAAATAAAGGCTGTTTGCAAACAGATGTGGGAAATGTTTGCTGTTGCTTGAGCAGGCTCATAGAAGTGCTTGAAGCTTGAAATGAAAATGCCCTGAGATGCCTGAAATCCTGGAGCAAACTGTTCCTGAATTTTGGAGCAAGCTTTGGAAAAGTTCTCTTTCCAGTATCACCTTCCTAGACCGTAACAGCCTCCTGGAGAACAATTTGGTTCTAAAAYAGGAAGAACCCCCTAACCCCAAAACACGTGGAGGGGTCCAGGGTGGGTTTGTGGGACCATGGAGTGGGACATTCCCAGATCTCCATCCCAGCTCCMAGATTTAGGAATTGGCTCACCTTTGACCCAAGCTCATCCTCGGGTGCTGACAGCAGAGAYCTCCCTTTGAAGGTCCCTGGATCCTCAGGGCTGGCACTGCCCAGGAGGGAGAGGCCGGACAGGGACCCCACAGACAGGAACACGAAGGTGGCATTGATGGGAGCAGGGACTGCAGGGGGACAAACAGATCCTGTYTGGGGACAATCCCAGTAACCCCAACAGCCCCCAGGTCCAGTGCTAGGACCCTCTCAGGGTGGAGAAACCTCYAAACTCTCCTGTATCTCACCAAGGGCCTGAGCAACCTCCAAACTCTCCCTTATCTCACCGAGGGACTGAGCAACCTCTGAACCCTCCCTTATCTCAGCACGGGATGGGGCAGTGGCTGCTGTGGGTGATTTATGTGATTTATCTCCCAGAGATGTGGCCAATTTGTACCTTATCACGGARGAAACTGCTCCTATCTCAGCTTCTTTGGGTTTAGGGCTCTTCTTGAAGGTCATCCCCTCGAGAAGATTTCACTGTCTTATAATGGCCACTCTCAAATCCCTGCCAGAGCAAGCCCTGCTGTGCCTTATTTATTAGTAGTAATTTATTATTTTTCAGTAATTTTTTTAGTGATTACATTCAGTAAACAAGTTCTCCAGCTTAACAAAACTACATATCTGATGGGTCAAATAAAATAAACATGGGTTTAATAACTACATGTCTTTACTAAGTTAAATAATTATCCCAGTCCCAAGGAGCCGTTTTGGGGTTTGGCAGTGCTGAAAAATGSATTGTCTTTGTTTTCTCAGGCTGTTTAAAGCTTGCAAGAGCTGCTCAGGTTCCCTTTTTACTCCAGTTGAATAGAGAGGAACTTCCCTGTCAAGGCTGGAGCACTGACCCCGAAACAGTCGGAAAACTTCCCCCTTTCCCTCCCAGCACTGCCTGAGTCAGGGGCTCTGTGGTTCCCAGCTCCGAGGTGGAGTCATCACATAACTGTGGGGAATTTATTTATTTCTGTGCCCAGTGAGACTCGTGGAGGGGGGGATATTTTCAGCCTGGATACCRTGGGGGGTTGGTTTGCAGGGTCTGCAAAAGCCCCAGGCCCAGCCTGTAGCTGYTTTTTGGCTCTCCAAGGGACTCAAATTACCCAAGCCAAGAAAAACCCCATCAAGCAATAAGAGGCGTCTACTAACTGTCCCTGGAATCTCCCCAGGATCCCAGTGCCCTCTGGAATCTCCCCCTCCCTGCTCCCAGTGCCGAGGGGAGCAGAGRCCCCCACCCCAGAGTGCCCCAACTCACACGCTCTGCCCCTGTTCTTCACCCGGTAGTAGCAGTAGAGGGAGAGCATCACCAGATCTGCCAGCACGTAGTAAATGGCTGTGTACACCTGTGGGGAGAGAACACGCTGGGGACATCCCCAGGGACCCACCCAAGGGGCTGGGATGGTCCCACAGGGATGSTCCCTGCTCTCCTGGCAYGCCTGGGGGAGAAGGGAGGGTCCCGGGGTGGAGTAGGGAGCAACCCTGGGGAGGAAAAAGAGASCAGCCCTGCAAGAGAAGGGTGGGGAAAGGAAAAACCCCAGGGGGAAAGAGTGAGATAACTTAGGGGATAAAGAACGAAACATCCCTGGGAGAGAAGGGAACAACCCCAGAGAGGAAAAAAGGAGCAACCCCAGGATGGGAGAGGGAAGCATTTCTGGGGAGAAAGAGGGAGCATCCTGGGCTGTTTGGGCCTCTGGCTCCCAGTGCAGGATGAAACAGCTCGCAGCTCCTCCCTGGATTTGGGGTGTTTGAGAGCCAGCCCGGCCTCAGTACCTGCAGGGGCAGCTGATCAGCCAGGAAGGAACCGATGAGGTTGAGGAGGTCTCCGCCCAGCCATCCCAGCAGGAAATAGAGGGAGAGAGCCTGGTCCATGGTGCCCGTTCTGCAGGCCTGGTAAAACTGCCTGCAGAGCATGGGGCARAGGCACAAACATCACCCTCAGCTGATTCAGCGCCACCTGGGAGCCATCCCCAGCATTCCCTGTGGATCCCAAAGCACTTGGGGGAAAATTGAGGCCACATGCTCCCCTGGCCCCAGCTGGAACTCCTGAGCTCTCCTGCTCACTGGGTGCCCTGGGGCAGGAGCAGGGAAAGGATGATCCCAGCTGCAGGATCCTCCCCTCTGGTTAGGAAAGAGCCCTGACCCCTCACGTGCCTCTCTGTCACCCTTGTGTCAGCACTTCCAAGCAGCCCCGGGCTCCTGGGGACATTCCTGGTGTAGTGTGACCTGTCCTGCTGGCACTGCACGTGGGATATTCTGGCTGCCAAGCAAAGCCACAACAACAAAGCCACCACCACCGGGGCTCTGCTGCCTGCTCCCCTCACCCCAAACCTGCCAAGCCCTCGCTGCTTTTGCCAGGTGGATTTAATCATTCTGGCACCTTGTGCTGGCAGCTTGGTTTATTGCTGTGCCGTGGGAAGGGCTGGCCAGGATTTGGGAACAATACTTCTGGATTTGGGAGAGTAGTCCAGATTTGGGAGCACCACTTCTGGATCTGGGAGCTGTACTCCTGGATTTGGGAGCGGTGCCCAGGAACTGAGGACTGTACCCGGGATTTGGGGGCTGTACCCCGGGATTTGGGAGCAATACTCACGGGAAGGCTGCAGCAACGAAGCAAACGATGGAGCCCAGCCCCAAGATGATGCTGGCGACATCCCAGGCGTCCTGGGCACACTCGTTGAACACATCCATGATCCAGCGGGAGCCATTGGGGCAGTCGGAGAGATTCCCAAAGGGGAGACCCCTCCAGTGCTGCRTAGCCATGGAACCACTGGGATAACGCTGAGGGATAACACAGGAAAAATTTAATAAACTGGGGAAGGATARATCTGTGTGAGGGACAGGGCTGGGGCTCCTCTGCGAGCCGGCTCGTGTTGGAAAAATGGATTGTTAGTGGATAATACACCTTTATTGGCCTTGGGTTTGCAGCCGGTGGGAAAGGCAGAGTTTGGCCTCAGAGGACAAACAGAAGAAGTGAAAGAAAAAGAAATAAAGAGGAAATAAAGAAAAAATAAGAAGTGGAAAAAGAAAGAAAAGAAGAAAAAAAGAAAATAAACAAGAAAAGGAAAAGAAAAGGAAAAGAAAAAAGGAAAATAGGAAAAAGGGGCAAACGAGAAAAAAAGAAAAAGAGAAGAAATTTAAAAAAAAAAAGAGAGGGTCAATAAATAAAAGAAGCCGAAATCCAACCCAACCTGCCCTCACAGCACCGGCGCTCGCCTCGTCACCGACGCGGTCCGGAGCTTGACTTTATTTTCCCTTGGAAACCCACTCTTTTCGAAACTTGGGCTGTTTTTCTTTGCAGATCCACAACTCCTCAGACATCCACCGGCTTTTCCTCTGCCACTCTCCCAAATCCTGCCGGGTTTCCTTTACCGTTCTCCCAAATCCTGCCGGGTTTCCTTTAGCGCTCTCCCAAATCCTGCCGGGTTTCCTTTA
>NW_026623991.1:51172-61996 GCF_030028575.1 Malurus melanocephalus | reverse complement strand
CTCCTTGAGAAGAGACTTCCCTGAGGAGATGGGACTCTGCTGGGGAAGGAGAAGGGTCTTCCCTGCCAGGCTGACAAACCTTGAGAAGGGAATGGCCTCAGAACTCCTGCACTGAGGAGTCTGCCCTGAGGAGAAGGGTCTTCCCTGCCAGGCTGACAAACCTTGAGAAGGGAATGGCCTCAGAACTCCTGCACTGAGAAGAGGAATCTGCCCTTTACCGTTCTCCCAAATCTGGGAGGAATCCCCTCTGCCAGGCTAACAGCCTCCCTGAGGACAAGGAGAGAGGAGCTTCCCTGGGATCCCTTCCCTGAGCAGAGGGGACATTCCCTGCCAGGCTGACACTGTCCCTGAGGACAAGGGACTTCCCTGGGGACCATTCCCTGCAGAGAAGGGTCAGTTCCTCAGATTTCCCCCAGGCYAGTTCCCTGAGGAAAAGGGTCTTCCCTGCCAATCTGAGGTGGTCCCCACTGTCAACGGCCCTCCCAGGGTCCATTCCCTGAGGAGAGGGGTCTTCCCTGCCAGGCCAACTCCCTCCTTGAGGAAAAGGGACTTGCCACAGGCCCTTCCTCTTAGGATAAGGCCAGGCTGATGCCATGACCCTCCTCCTAGTGCTGCCCCCTGGACTCTGAGGAGCAGACCTTCTCTCTCCAGGGCAGACCTGCAGTCCYTGCAGAGACGAGCCTCTTCTGCCAGACTGACGTGATTCCTGAGGAGAGGCATCTTCCCTGAAACACTTCAAACACTTGTGTTATGTCCTTTATCCCCATTCCCCTCCCCAAGCTGAAATTGTCCTTGCTCATTCCATCTCTCTATGCCAGTGGAAGTGGCCACCAAGGCCAACCCATGGGATGGGAAGACGCTGAAGCCAGAGAGTGTGCGCTCCCAGCTGGACACRTCCCTGGAGAGGCTGCAGAGGAAGAGTGTGGAGCTCTTCTACCTCCACGCTCCTGACCACGGGACCCCGGTGGAGGAGACCCTGCGTGCCTGCAATGAGCTGCACAAAGAGGTAAAATGCAGAGTCCAGGCCTGGACAGTCCTTGATTCCTTCCTTCCCACCGCTTTTTTTTTAAACCAGAGCTGCTGTTGTGCCCATCTGCAGTGCTGTGTTTGTGCAGCTCTGGGAGGAGACAGAGCCCAGGGCAGAGCTGAGCAGCCATTGCTCTGTGTGTGTTCATGTGATGCACTTTGTTCCCAAGAGCTCTCGGAAGTGTTGGAACATCTGAACTTTGCTTCCAGCCCTGTTGACTGTCTGGGTTACGATTAGTGCTGGTAATGGGGGAAGAATTCCTGAGTTGCATCAGTCTAGTTAACACCATTTAAATTAGAATTCCAAATGAGCAGAAAATGGGAAGTGTTTTTGTCAGATTTTAGTTTGTTTAGTTTGTTTTAGTTTAGTTTGTCAGAAAAGGTGGACAGGGATTAACCCTCCTGGACTAAAACTGGGTGACTGTCCTTTTYACTGTACCCATCTTGTGCTGTCTGTGCCTAGATGAACTTTGAAACACCGTAACTGAATTTCCTTTTATTCCTCTGCAGGGAAAGTTTAAAGAGCTTGGCCTGTCAAACTATGCCGCATGGGAGGTGGCAGAGATCTGTGCCATCTGCAAGTACAACAACTGGGTGATGCCAACGGTGTACCAGGTGAGGGAGGGGGAGAATCTTGGATTTGAGCTCCCCAAATTTGGGACCAACCACCAGTGTGCCAGATACAAACACAGACAAGGAATCTGCTGCGGTTAGTCTGGAAGTCACAGAGTCAATGAGGCTGGAAAAGACCTCCAGTCCAAGCTGTCTCTGATCCCTACCTTGTCACCCAGCCCAGGGCACTGAGTACCATGTCCAGACGTTCATTGGATGCTTCCAGGGATGCCACCACCTCCCTGGGCAGCCCTTTCCAGTGCCTCACCACCCTCTCAGTGAGGAAATTAAGGAAGCTGAACGAGGTCGCTGCTCAGAAACAGCTCAGTGTGTTCATTGCTGGAGTCAGTGACTCCCCTGACACAGAATTTAAATCATTTGCAGTCCTTCAGCGAGTCTGTTTCTGAACAAACCCTAACCTTGTGTGACGTGAAGCTGGTTTCCCTGATGGGTATTGCCAGGGAAGAGTGGGACAAGGAGGCTGCTCTGCTCTGAGCTCTGTTTGAGGTGTCTCCCACCCCGTGCAGGGAATGTACAACGCGACCACGCGCCAGGTGGAGGCTGAGCTGTTCCCCTGCCTGAGGCACTTCGGGCTGCGCTTCTACGCCTACAACCCRCTGGCAGGTACAGGGGGCAAGGGCAGGCTTTGGGACAAAACCCTGTGGAATGGGGGCTGTGCMGGGCCAGCCCATCCCAAACCTGCTGCTCCCTCCCTTCACAGGGGGGCTGCTGACCGGCAAGTACAAGTACGAGGACAAGGACACACGCCAGCCCACTGGGAGATTTTTTGGGAATGACTGGGCACAGGCCTACAGGGACAGGTATGTCCTGAGCTGACAGACAAGCAGGAATGACTCCATTAAAAATCCATTCTATTAGTCAGCTGAGAGGAAACAGAATTGACCAAAGTTTGGGATTATGTCAGCACACGTGGCTGGGGCTGTGRTGTGTGACTGAGCTCTAGGTGGTTTTTAGGCTCAGCTTCCTCACAACTCCAGGGGAGATTGCAGAAGTCCTTGGAGGCTGTGAAGAGTTCTRTGAGGCTTTCTGAAAGCCTTTTGGGTGGAATATAGATGTAAAACCRACTAGAGGTCCCAAGGGCAATAAGAATGATTTCTTTTCATGCAGGTACTGGAAAAAACACAATTTTGAGGGAATTGCACTGATAGAAAAAGCTCTGAAGGAGGCTTACGGCTCCAATGCGCCCAGCCCGGCATCTGCTGCACTGCGCTGGCTCTACAACCACTCCAAACTGCAGGTGAGAGCTTGACCTGGRCACTGCTGCCAGSRCTGGGSASTGCTGCCAGGGCTGGGCACTGCTGCYGTGGCTCACTAACAGGGAWATTTCASTGTAGGTATCTTTTAATCCCATGGGATTGTGGCATTCCAAAGTGAATATTGGCTGTACACTTTGCCAGACAGCAGAAGTGAGGCAGCTGCACCCTTTCCCATGGTATCCCATGAGGTCAGGATTGGAAGAAGTGGAAAATTTTAGGTGCCAGTTACTGGGGTCTTGGGTTCTCCACACTCAGCTTCCTTGCAAGAAGAGGACTCACGATTCATTGGACTAAGAAACTAATGCTTGGTATTCCCCATCTCCCCTGMATGTTCCTGTAGCCCATCATAAAGTAGGATTTGGCAGCTTTTGAGGAGTTGGCGTGATTTGGGGATGTCCTGTGCAAAATTTTGTGGTGTCAGTGCCTAATTCTGGAAGTTCTTTAGAGTAAAGAAACGCTTAGTTCGGCCCGCAGTAGCCTGGGAGGTGAACGACATTTCTTTAGGCATCAGCAACACGTCCCATCTCTGTGCAGGGTTCTCTTGGAGATGCGGTGATCATCGGGATGTCCAACCTGGAGCAGCTGGAGCAGAACCTGAACTACAGCGAGGAGGGTCCCCTGCTGCCGGCCGTGGTGCAGGCGTTTGAYGAGGCCTGGAACATGAGCGCACACGACTGCCCCAACTACTTCCGCTAGGGAAGGCCTGGAACACCCAGCTCAGCTCTGCAARCAGAAGAGGTACTCCCCACCCTGCCCTCTCATCCACGTGGGGACAGGTGGAGGATTTTTCCTGAATCAGTGAAGCTTTGTAGGATCCACACCYGTGCCTTAGTCATTCCTCCCTCCCAGCCCCTCAGCTCCCCCAGCACAACCCGTGATTCAGGATGCAGCTGATCAGGAAAATGAACGTGTTAATGGGGTCAAGACCCCTGTTCTGATTTAATGTGAAATCTTAAATGATTACATACAAGAATAAAACCTCTTTATAATGCAGACCTCATCTGTGCCTGGAACCTGGCATCTCTTTGGCATCACCTGRAGACTGGGAATCTCAGCATTACACAATGGTTTGGGTTGGAGAATCCTTAAATCTCATCTGATTCCACCCCCTGCCATTGACAGGGACACCTTCCTCTATTCCAGGTTGCTCCAAGTCCCATCYAACCTGGCATTGCACAAGTCTAGGGATGAGGCAAAATTCCAAGGATTGAGCTAAAAATCTTCTGTCAGAATAACCAACCTTCAACATCTTTCCCATKGTGCCRTATCAGAGTTGCATTACATTTCCACCCTTTCTGCCCAATTTTCATGTCTGAGGTGGCATTTCCTCAAATCCCWRGATACACCAACAGTAACAGGCAGCAGTAAYAACCATCTGAAGTTTTACATAGATATTTATATAAATATAAAAAAAAAGTACAGTTAGGTCATTTTATATAAAGATCATCCCAGTCCAGGTGCACCCAGGGAAAGGAAATAGCCTCCTCTTTTTGTCCCTAAAACAGAACTGTCTGGATCCCAGCTGTTAGTCCTCATTGCTGCCATCATCRTCATCCTCCTCTTCCTCCTCTTTCTCCTCCTCCTCTTCTGTGTCTCCCACAAGCTTCTGGAAGTCTCCAGTCTCAGAATTCCACAGAAATTTCATAGTAACTTTAAACTCTGCCATCTCRTAGCCAAAGAGTTTCTAGGAGAGAACACAAATCTGTCACTCCTGCTTTACTGCCTCCATGCCCAGCTTAGCAAAACAGTAAATTCTGCTTTCAGGTGGGAAGTGCAGCAAAGCAGGAGCCAAAATAATTGCTGCTGAGTTTCAGGAGTTGTGTGAAATATTTTGTGTTGGGAACCAGGGCTCTTGTGTTACTCACCAGCACACGTGCCTGTTCTGGGGTGAGAACATCCCCTTCCTTGCACACTTCGTAATCCGAAAGCAGCGTCACCACTCCTGCAGAGCAAAACCCCTGGAAATAGGCTCCCAGGTACTGGGAACTGCCCTGGAACGTGGGGGCAGAGCCAGGACTCCCTCCAGCCCTTGGAGCTGACACCTTCCCTTGCAGTATCAGTGCACCCCGAGGAGATGGGTGAGATCAGCTCTAAAACCCCACACTAGCTCCTGAGTGGGTTAACCCCATCTGTTTCCACTGGAAAAGGATGGTGGTGTGGAGAAATCYGGGTGTTTCTTAACCTTTGGCATGAGTTTTTTCTTAACCTTTRACGTGAGTTTGGGAACAACAGCACAAGAAAGACATGAGGAGTTCTAGCCCCAGCCCACCAAGGAGAAAGTTGTCCCTCAGGTTTTCTCCAGACCCAAATCTTACTCTATATTTAATGTTCTCCATAGAATGTTCTCCTGCTCAGACAAAAGCTGGAGCTGACCCTCCCAGCCCCTGCTGTACCTTTCTTCAGCGCCGTGGGCAGTCCCAGCTGCCGCAGTTGTGGCTCCATGGAGTGGGGGAACTGCTCCAGGGGCCCCGTGTCCAGGCTCACCCCGTAGGGTGCCTTGTTCCCAGCACGGGCAAAGTCCACCTCCCGGAACTTGGAGAACCATCTGGGACAGAGATGGGCAACAAGAGCTTCAACTGGGGGAAATAAGGATTGGGGCACAGCCTGCCCTGAATTCTGGTGTTACTTAGAGAGGTTGTGACTGCCCCATTCCTGCAAGTGTCCAACGGGGTAGAATGAGATGAGCTTTAAGGACCCTCCCAACTCAAACCCTTCCRTGATTCCACCCTGCTATCGCAGGAATGGTTGACAAAGATGAGTGGAAAAGCCCTGCGAGATCATCCCTGTTTTAAGGGAAGCAGCATGGGGTGAAGGGCTTTTATGGCAACAAAAAGGCTGTGCCWGACTGGTACTTACTCATCCACCTCGTCCTTGGTGCGGTTGGTGAAGAGGAGCCCCACCTCCCCTCTCAGGTGTTTGCTGACCTGGAACAAAGGAGCATCCATGGGGATCRGGGAGCACTGGGGACTCACCTGCAGGGCTCAGTCCTGCAAAGCTCCACCCACAACAGACCCTTCATGGCAGGACATGGATGGCTTCAATTAAAATACCCACAGAACAGTGATGATGGGATGTTATTCCAGGATGTGCAATAAGCCAGGTGGGGCTTTAGGACACCCAGAAGAACCCTCAGCAGTACCTTGTGCAGGTTCTCCTTGTACTCGCTGCTCGGCTCCCGGCCCAGTGCCACCATCATCACTTTGTTCTTCCCGAAGAAGATCCTGCCCAGGAGCAGGAGGAGGAGGATTTCAGCCTTGGAGCTCACCCCCTTGGGCATCCCAGCCCTGCACCGCACCCCTGCCCACCTGCTGTGCTTCCAGGCGTTCCGCACATCCTTCAGCTTGTTGTTCCTCATGTTGGCCACGGAGAAGACGAAGATGTACTTGTAGGTGTCCACACAGCGCCGCAGCTGCGAGGGAGCCGTTACCGGGACAGGGACGGGCACAGAGCACGGGAGGAATGGGGAGGAGAGGGAAAGGGGAGAGGGGCCCGGGCACGGGCCAGACTCACCTCGGTGATCAGCGCCTGCTTGGCCTCCAACCCCTTGCGGGGCGTCCGCGTCAGGGACACTGCGGGGAGCGGAGCGGGGAGAGGTCAGGGCGGGATGGGGAAGGGGATGGGATGGGGAAGGGGACAGGGGTAGGGATGGGGATAGGAACGAGGGATGGGGATAGGAACGAGGGATGGGGATGGGAAAGGGACGGAGAAGGCGACGGGGATAGTGAAGGGGGTGGGGAGAGGGAGTTCCCGGGCAGGGTGTCCGGGATTAGGGGTGCGGGGGTCCCGCTCCCACCTTTGCGGTCCCGCTTGGACTTGGGCTGCCGGGAGCGGGCGGGGCTGCCCCGCGCGCTGCCTGCGCGCTCCCCACGGCGCTGGCTCCTTTTCCCCGCACAGGCGGCGGCGCGGGCAGCCCCGCGGCTCCGAAGGTCCCCCGGGCGCCGGGGCCGCTGTCATGGCGGCGCGGCCGCGGGCGCTGCAGCTGCTGCTGGTCCTGGTGCCCTTGGCCGCCGCYGTCTATGAGGACCAAGTGGGCAAGTTCGACTGGTGAGCGCCGGGTATCTCGCCGGGCTGGTTCCCCGCTCCCGCGGGCAGGCCGCGCGCTTGCTGCGCCGCTCCCGCCCCGGTCCCCTCTCASCGACGCTCCCATTCCCTCTCGCAGGAGGCAGCAGTATGTGGGGAAGCTCAAGTTCGCCTCCCTGGAGGCCTCGCAGGGCTCGAAGAAGCTCGTCGTGGCCACCGAGGAGAACGTGGTGGCCGCCCTGAACTCCCGGAGCGGCGAAATCCGTGAGTGCGGCCGCTTTGGGGMCGAGGGTCACTGCGGTTGTGCTGGTTTTTCCTGCGGAAAGGTTAACGCTGCTGGTTGTGCCTTGGCGGGCGGGAGGGTTGAGCCGGCAGGTCAGAGCTCTGCCTTAGGGCTGACTCTGTGAGCGGCTCAGATTTAAAYATAATGACACAGAAATGCCTTAGTGAGGACAAACGCCGCTCTCCCATGGTTCTGTTTCTCGCAGTGTGGCGCCATGTGGACAAGGGCACCCCGGAAGGAGCCATCGACGCGATGCTGATCCATGGGCAGGGTAAGGCTGGCAGCACTCCTGGAATGTGGAGCCGGTGTTGGAGCACAGATTGGACCTGCAGAACCCATCCCTTTGTTGGTGGGTAGGAGCTCTGTGTTCATTCCCCTCTCCCCTCCCTTCCAGATGCCATCACAGTGTCCAACGCTGGGCGGATTCTGCGCTCCTGGGAGACCAACATCGGGGGCTTGAACTGGGAGACCTCCCTGGACACTGGCAGGTGGGGTTACCTGAATGCATGGGGGTTTTCTCCTTGTAGTGCTGCTCTGGGAAGGAAAAAAATGGATCATGGTCTTGGTCTGGACTTACATTGTAGAGAAAGGTTAGCCAGATATAAAGTTTCCAAAGCAAATTTAGGAATGCCTGAACATTGTACAGAATCACAGGTTGGAAAAGCCCTCCCAGGCCATTCAGTCCAAGCTGTGACTGATCCCCACCTTGTCCCCAGCCCAGAGCACTGAGTGCAACATCCAGGCCTTCCCTGGACACCTCCAGGGATGGACACTCCAAACCTCCCTGGACAGCCCCTGTGAAGGCCTGAGCACCCTTTCCATGGGGAAATTCCTCCTGATACCCACCTTTAACCTCCCCTGGCCCAGGCTGAGGCCATTCCCTCTTCTGTTCTCTGGGAGCAGAGCCTGACCCCTCTGGCTGTCCCCTCCTGTCAGGGAGTTGTGCAGAGCCACAAGGTCCCCCCTGATCCCCCTTTTCTCCAGGCTGAGCCCCTTTCCCAGCTCCCTCAGCCGTTCCTGGTGCTCCAGACCTTTCCAGGGTAAAATAGGAATGTAATTCCCTAATTTCTTGTGCCTGTGCTCAGTTTCCAGGGAGCTGCCCTGGTGGGGCTCCCAGAGGCAGTGAAGTACGTGGCTGTGCTGAAGAAGGCAGCCCTGTCTCTGCACTACCTGTCCAACGGGCACCAGAAGTGGGTGGAGCAGCTGCCAGAAAGGTGAGAACACCTTCAGGGAGAGGTGTGAGCCCTGGCAGGGAGCCTGGCACAGGGCACAGGGGAGGGGGCTGCACCTGCCTTGTGCTGCTGCAGCCAGCAGGGTAAGGAGGTGATGCCTCATGGCTGCTGCCTSTCTTGCAGTGAGAGCACTCAGTACCAGCTGCTGTATTCCCGGGGCACTGGAGTGATCCATGTGCTTGGCATYGTTCCCCAGAGCCACCTGAACATCTTGACGTTCAATGTAGAAGATGGAGAAATCACAAAACAGGTAATGGGGCTGGCTAAAATGCTGCATCTGAGGTTAACAAACTTGCTCCCAGCCCTGTCATGTGCTGGGTAGAGGAGTCAGCTGCTGTTTTGGTAAAAAGAACTCTCCCTTTCCCTGAGACATTACCTTCAAACCAGGCATTTTGTGGCTCTGAAAGCCAAACTGAATTGGAGTGGCAGCTGTCAGGCAGGATTACCCCACAGCCCTCAGGGTAGGGCTAATTCCTCCAATTATGGGTAAAAATAATCATGGGGTTGTTTAGCCTGGAGAAAAGGAGACTCAGAGGTGACTTTATCACTGTCTACAACTGCCTGGAAGGTGGTTGYAGACAGGTGGGGTCGGTCTCTTTCTCCAGGCAGCACGTGGCAGAACAAGAGGACACAGCCTTGAGCTGCACCAAGGGAAATACAGGTTGGATATTAGAAAAAAGTTCTTTACAGAAAGAGTGATAAAGCATTGGAATGGTCTGCCTGGGGAGGTGTGGAGTCACCATCCCTGGATGTGGTTAAAGAGAGATTGGATGTGGCCTTTGGTGCCGTGGTTTAGTTGAGGTGTTGGGCGTGGGTTGGGCTCAAAGATCTTGAAGGTCTCTTCCAAGCCTGGTGATTCTGTGATTTAAATTGCTGTTTGTGTCCCTGCTGGTTGTGTGAAGGCTGAGCACTGCTGAGCCTTGGCTCTGTGTGTCTGTGTCTCTGTGCAGGTGAGGGTGGCAGCCCCATGGCTGCGGGACCTGCGGGGCTCCTGTGCCGTGGTGGGCGAGGCTGTGCTGCTGTGCCTGGACACTGCCACACACTCACTGCACTCCTGTGCCCTGGACACTGAGCAGGACATGAGGCACATCCCACTGCAGGTGAGCTGTGCTGGTGCCTTGRTTGGCCAGTTTCAATMATGACACAGACAYGGTTAAGGGGATAAAAAGGGTTTTATCTCAGTGTTTGGGATCCCAGGTGCACAGCTCGATGGAAAATGGACACCTRTGTATAGCACAGAYACAAGTTTTATAGATTTCAGKAATTAGCATATCTATYTAGRATTCTCCAATRAGAAATTTAACAAATGCAGTAATGTCCCCCTMTTCTAAAGAMCCCACCCTGGATGAGRCCAGARCCCAGTTTACACAAGATGTTCYGGACAGAAGGYRTCACCCAAGGCTGGAGCCTCAGGTTTAAGATAGCACAGAGCAYRCTGACCCYTTCCTGAGRATRTTTGGTYTYTCTGGCCAGCAGAACTCCTAAACTAAGCTGGAATATCAGGCTGCAGRATTACAAGCATACAGGCWAAGGATACAGCGGGATGCATAAAGGGTACTGAAAATGTATTAAAGGGTCAAAAGAATATTAAAGGGTACATAAAAAGGAAAGGCAAAAATCATCAGGCATCAGTGCTGCAGGAACATTCCCTGGAATTCCTTGCCCAGCTGATCTGGTGCCTGACCCAGCCTGTTGGTGAACTGGAGAATGGTTAGAAGTGGGGGATCRTGATCTATAAACTGAGGGAGAAGTGGGAAAGCTTTTTATCTGTTATTCCTTCTGGATTGATGTCTTCAGGGCTTTGCTCCAGAGGAGCTTGGGCCCCCCTGCTCTTGCTCTGTGCCCTGACCCCAGGAATCTCTTTCTGCTGCTGAGGAAGGAAGGTGTTGGTCTCAGTGAAGAGCAGCTCTCCTGTGCTTGTGTCCCTTGCAGTCCCTGGAGCTGGAGTTTGCAGATGACTTCCAGGCCAGGATCTTGGCTACCCAGCCCAGTGTGACTGGTGCCTCACGGACTCAGTTCTTCCTGCAGCTGTCCCCRAGCCACTTCTCCCTGCTGCAGTACAAGCAGGGGCTGCTCAGCCACCTCCGGGACTTCCAGCAGGTACTTGAGACAGATGGACCAGGGAGAGGGCCAAGGACAGCTGAAAATCCTTCAAACTCTTGGGCCAGCTGGCAGGTTTTAAAAAATCTCAGTAATTCTGGGCAGAATGACTCAAAAACCTGTGTCAAGTCAAGTGTTTGCATCTTTATGAGAAGTCGTTTCAGTCTTGTTTCTTTTGTTGTTGGGGTTTCTTTGGTTGTTGTTTGGTTTTGGGTTTTGAGGGTTTTTTGTTTTTTTTTTGGTTTTGGGTTTTGAGGGTTTTTTGTTTTTTTTT
>NW_026623991.1:15196-51162 GCF_030028575.1 Malurus melanocephalus | reverse complement strand
TTTTATTTTATTTTATTTTATTTTATTTTATTTTATTTTATTTGGGGAAACAGTACTTTATTTGGGGAAACAATACAATTTAAAATTTGGCTGTGACAGTTCATCTGCTCTTAATTCCATTGTGGTTTTATTTATCTCACAAGTAGTTTTTGGTGGGGTTTGGGTTTTTTTTTTAGCATTTTTTTAATTATTTCATGCTACTTTTTTTTCTCCTTTCCAGGCAGCTCTGGTGAGCTTTGCAACGACYGGGGAGAAGACAGTGGCTGCTGTCCTGACATGCAGGAGTGAACTGGTGAGCACAATTCCTGTGCTCTGGGGCCAGGAATTTTCAYTCTGGGTGTGAACTGGGAGTGGTTCCACAGGCCCAGGGATGGGGAGTCCCTTGAGGAAGAGGAGAATTTGATGAGGTTTGGTGATAACACAAGCATGATTTGATTATGCCCAGCTCAGGCTGTGCCTGGCTCAGTGAATGTCCCGTTTCAGCCCTTTGGAAGGTGAGCACGTGACAAAGAATTGCATTTACAGATCCACAGAGGGTTTCAGTTCTTGGGGATACCAAACACAGTTTCATTTTTATCAGAAATGGAACAGAGCAGAACCATTTCCTGCCTGATGTCACAGTCAAGCTGAGCCTTGTCAAGCACTCAAAACCCTTATTTTTTTATGCTTTTACTGATGTCTGAAGCCATGTTCCATCTCTTGTCATCCTCACTTCAGAAACCTGGCAGCTCTGATGGTGGCAGTGCTCTGGAGGATGCCCGCAGGCAGGTACGGGGTACTCCTGTTCCTGAATTCCTCTGGGTCCATTTCATTCCTTCACCTGCAGGAACAGAGTGACAGAGATCTTACACCAGCTAAAGAACCTAAAAATAGCCCCTTACAACTAAAAATATACCCTAAAAATGTCTCAAAGCCCCAGTTTTTGCTGGCCGTGGCATTCTGCTGGAATGCTGCTGCAGAGTTTGCTGTGGTGGGTGTGTAACCCCTGTTCTCTGCCCCTTGTTCCAGGATTCCTTAATCTGCTCCAACCAAACCTACAACATCAACCTCTACCTGGTGGAAACAGGACAGAGATTGTTGGATACCACCATCACCTTTACCCTGGAGCAGGGAGGGGCCAAGCCTCAGCAGGTGAGCAGGGAGGGGTTGTTTCAGTGCTTGCAGTGCCCTCCTTCCCTGATTTAGCAAGATGGAAAAAGCATTCCAGGGGTTGCAGCATCACCCTGTTTGCTCTTGTTTCACCTGAATTCTGTTTTCTCTGAGATGATGTGATCGTTAACCTTGCTGTTTTCCTCACCTTTTTTTCTGTTTTTCCCAGCTGTACATCCAAGTTTTCCTGAAGAAGGATGACTCCGTGGGCTATCGAGCCTTGGTGCAGACAGAGGACCACATGCTCATGTTCCTGCAGCAGCCAGGTGACTCCCACAAACAGCTGGAACAGTCACCAGGAGAAAATCCCATGTTCTCAAGGATTTTATCATTCCTTTCCTTGGGAACTGAAAGAATTAATTTAACTGTTCCAAATCCCATGAAAAACACAGGAGAATCTCTCACTCTTGCAAGACATCTCACCTGGACAAACAGTTCTGCCTTGTTTTGTGTGGATTTCAGGGGATTTCTGCACATTTTAAAACTGTTTTTGTAGCTTGAAGGTGTAAGCCCTGGTGCAGATCTTCCTCAAAGATTTCCAGAAAATATCCTCATGGCAAAAACATTAATTTGCAGGAAGGGTTGCAAGTCCCATCTCAGTGACATGAATTTTCTGGTGCTGTAAAGGAATCTAGGAGTTCACACTGCCAATCTCTTATTTTAAATACACTCAATGATTGTAACCCTTTTAAAACACCAGGTTGCTTTTAGTGATCCTGAGGTTTTCTTCCCAGAAATGGGTCCAGTTGCATGAAATATTTTTGTTTTATTAAATAGTTGATTTAATGTTGTTAGATGTTTATACAGTTTTGCATTTCATTAAGAAATTATTTGCATTTCAAGGGTGCCCTGAACGATACCCTTACATTGAGTGAGTCAATTCCCAGATATTAAGTTGTTTTTTCCAATATTCTGCTCTCATTTCTTTCCAGGAAAGGTTGTATGGAGTAGGGAGGAGTCACTGGCAGAGGTGGTAAGCTTGGAGATGGTGGATCTGCCTCTGACAGGTGCACAGGCTGAGCTGGAGGGAGAATTTGGAAAAAAAGCAGGTGAGTTTAACAGAATTATCTTTGTAAATTTGTTTTCCWTCCTAAATAAATGTATGTATTGTTTTCTGTTTACTCTGAGCTGAGAGGTGAATTTAAATCTCTACTGATGGCATTTAAAATGAGCAGAAATTTCCCCTTTTCTGTCTAAACTTTGCAWATCCAGTTCAGATGAGATGGATGTATTATGCTGTTACATTAAAAAAGCAGTGGCAGTAGGAGGGGTTTTGGCCATGTCTCCTCAATGTTTCCTGGGACTCTTTCTGGAAGACTCATTTCCAATTGCTTTTTTTTTTTTTTTTTCTGCTTTGTTTTGTCTTTCCTTGCTGTCCTGGATGCAGCCATCCAAGGTAACCCCATCCTGCATGGAGTGTGCTCTGCTCCTGCCTAAAGCTTCCTGGTGCCACCGCTCCCCTCTGCTTGCTCTCCTCGGGGCTGAAACAGAGTTGAAATCTGCTGTTTTGGTTATTTTAAGAGGCTAAATACAAACCCTGATTGGGCAGAAGGAAGTAATTTTAATTCCTCTGAGTCTGGGGTGCAGAGGGATTTTGTAGAGTGGGGGAGCTCTATGTGGGCACAAGGAGAAGGAACACAAAACCCTCTGCATGAAGGTTTGCTCTCAGTTGGTCAGGGTGGATTTTGGAGTCAGTGTGGAGTGGGGAAGGTTGGTGAATGCCAGAATCTGTCACAGAAATGGCAGCTGARTGGGAGGCAGGGAGTCAGCCCAGGTTTGTGCATGGCAGTGTTGTACACTGTGGTTTCAGTTGTGGGGTGGTGTGTGTGTTTTCCCTGCTGTTGTCACCACCAGTGCTGTTTGCAGATGGKTTGCTGGGAATGTTCCTGAAGCGCCTCTCATCCCAGCTCATCCTGCTGCAAGCCTGGACTGCTCACCTCTGGAAGATGTTCTACGACGCCAGGAAGCCCCGGAGCCAGATTAAAAATGAGATTAACATTGACAATTTGGCCAGGGATGAATTCAACCTGCAGAAAATGATGGTGATGGTCACTGCCTCGGGAAAGGTGAGGAGCCCAGGGTGGGAATCTGTTTCTGTATTTGAATACAGAGCTTCAGCTTTAATTATTATTATAATTATATTTATTATTTTTAATTATTTTTAATTTTATTTTTTATTATTTTTAATTTATTATAATTTTTTAATTATTATTATAATTATATTTAATTATTCCCAGGCCTGGGAATAATTCCTGTTCATTCTTCATCATGAATTGATTCCCAAAACACAGAGCAGCTAGGCTAGCTCTCTTCTCATGTACCTTTTCTGCCACAAGCTGATTATTTGGGAAGCAAAAAAAAAACATTTCATTCTCTCCTGGATGCATTGTTKAGTTCATGCTTCTTTCCAATCAGCCAGTTCTTGGAAAYAAAGTAGGACAAGTTGGGYGATTGTTCTTCAGTCCTGTGGWTTCTGTTTTCAGCCAGGCTTGGGCAGAAATCTGGGTGTTCTGTGGTGGCTTTAAAGAGGAACTAAGGCTTGGCATTCTTTGGGATGTGACAGAGTAAGATGCAGTGCTTGAATAGGAGAGGTGTGTTTTCCTAAACTTTGGCTTTCCTGTGCCTCTTTCCTCAGCTTTTTGGCATTGAGAGCAGCTCAGGCACCATCCTGTGGAAGCAGTACCTCAGGAATGTGAAACCAGGCTCCTCCTTCAAGCTKATGGTGCAGAGAACAACAGCCCATTTCCCCCACCCTCCCCAGTGCACTCTGCTCGTGAAGGACAAGGTGAGGCCCTTTCTTTGTCCCTCCACTGCACAGGACAATAAAACTGTGGTTTGGGGCATCATCTGGTTGTCACTGATGTGAGGATGGGAGGGGAGAGAGATCTGGAAGGGAGCAGACACATTTTTGATAGACAAATGTGAGATAAATGTTTGGACAAATGTGTGTGTCAAAGAGAGAATTTTCATGATGGAATAACTGAACCCAGGGTATGAATAGGCAACACCAGCAAAGAACAGTTAGAAAAATATCTYTTTTTTGACTTAGACAAGAGGCAAAACTTTTCCTGTTTTTCAGGAAACCAAAATGAGTTTTCTGTACGTCTTTAACCCCATCTTTGGAAAGAAAAGCCAAGTAGCCCCTCCTGTTCTGAAGCGTCCAATTCTCCAGACTTTGCTTCTGCCTATTATGGATCAAGACTATGCCAAAGTGCTGCTGCTGATTGATGATGAGTACAAGGTAAATTGYTTTGCCTGGAGGCAGTTCTCCTCATGTTCTGGTTAATTATTCCACTCCCTTCTGGAGCAAGATGGTAAAAAATGCCATTGAGCCACATTTCACWCAGAAGTATGAGGTTTTTCTGGTAAAACAGACCTTATCGTGATAAACACGTTAGAAATAATCTTTCTGGGATAATTTTTTGTGTGTGTACCAGTTGTTTTTAACTTGTGTTTTAATTCTTCTTTTCCAGGTTACACCTTTCCCAGCCACTAAAAACGTCCTTCGCCAGTTAGAAGAAATTGCCCATTCCATCTATTTTTATCTGGTTGATGCTGAGCAGGGAAAACTCTCTGGATTCAGGTTGAAAAAGGTATGGAAGACCCATTACAGTCCCAGGGATGCMACTTCCCTAAATGCCCTGTAGATAATGGCAGATCCCTGTTTCCTTCATGGAGCTTTGCCCAGAACTGGAATGTTCAGCCTCAAAACATGCTGAAGAAACTTGTGAAATCCCAGAGCAGGGACAGCCACATCCTGCTCTGGACATGGTGTGTTTGGAGGACAAGCTCCCACAGGCTTTTTCCCTATAGGACTTGAGCACGGAGGAGAGCTGGGAGGTGGCCATCCCCACTGAGGTGCAGAGGATTGTGACTGTCAAAGGGAAGAGGTCCAACGAGCACGTGCACTCCCAGGGCCGCGTGATGGGCGACCGCAGCGTTCTCTACAAGGTGCCTGTGTGTCTCTGGGGTGCCTTTTGTTGAGGGATTATCCCATTGGAAGATCTCAGTCCCATTCCCTGCTGCTGCGTTGGGATGAGCTGCCTTGTGGTGCCAGGTTTTCTTTATGGGCACAGAAAAATGCTCATTTGGGTGGAGGTTTCTTTTCTGAAATGTTTTCATGCAGCAATTAAGTCAATCAGAGCCTGATACTGGGGAATTAACAGCTTGGTTTCTTGAGCTGATCTGTGCTGATATATTCACAATATGCCCAGTGCCAGATGAAATTCAGGAAGGAGGTGTCTGTGGCGCTGAAAGGGGAGGTCTCAACTGTTTGTCCTTTGTCCCCAGTCCCTGAACCCCAACCTGCTGGCTGTGGTGACCGAGAGCACGGACACGCACCACGAGCGCACCTTCATCGGGATCTACCTCATGGACGGGGTCACGGGCAGGATCATCCACTCCTCTGTGCAGAAAAAGGCCAAGGGGCCCGTGCACATGGTGCACTCCGAGAACTGGGTGGTGGTGAGAGCTCCTTCTTCTTTGGGCTGACAGCCAAAATCACAGGCCAGTCAACATTATGATAATCAAAAGTGGTTATGTTTTAATGAAAGTCCTTCATGGTGCAAATGCAGCAAAATGCACACATGAGGCAGGATTCTGACAACTTAATTATCCTGTTAGAGGGACAGTTAATTAAGTAATCCCCCTGGGGATTTGGTTCTGCCCCTACTGAAGCCTCCCCTAGTTTCTAACCCCCATTTATTATGTCTGTGATATATGGAGAAAATGAGCTCTCCTTGGATCGCTACAGAGGTATGGCTAAATAAGGTTCCAGGAATCTTATTTATAGATTCCAGGAACCTTAACTTATTCTAAAATCCAAGGGAAGGGCTGGGAAGGTGCTACAGTGAGKTAAGGAGCWCTATAAYTATGTAATTRTAGTCTACAGAGCTATGAATAKATGGAAAATRTMTAAAAAGCARAAATCTTTTTTGGGATGAGRGGCAGCTCCTGAACCTGCCTGGAGGCAGCTTCCTGAGCACCCCCTGTGATTTCCCTGCACCATTGGCTGCTCCCCTGACACTCCCCAAACCATCCTGGCAGTACCAGTACTGGAACACGAAGGCACGGCGCAACGAGCTGACGGTGCTGGAGCTCTACGAGGGCACAGAGCAGTACAAYGCCACGGCCTTCAGCTCCCTGGACCGGCCCATCCTGCCCCARGTGCTGCAGCAATCCTACATCTTCCCCTCTGCCATCAGTGCCATGGAGGCCACCATCACCGAGCGGGGCATCACCAGCCGCCACCTCCTCAGTGAGTAGCTGCTCTGGGAGCACTGGAATCCAAGCCAAACTCACTTGGCTGCCAAAAATCCCTGAGRGTTGTCCTGGGCTCCTGCAAGTGCAGGGATGAGCAGCAGGAGAATGTTTCTGTCGGCTGTTGGAATGACCCTGGGGTGACAGACTCTTCCCAGTAGTGCCCAGAAGAGCAGGGGCCATAAATCAGAAGCCAATAAATTTCACCCCAGCATGAGGAAGAACTTCTTTCCCTTGAGGGTGGCAGAGCACTGGCCCAGCTGCTCAKGGAGGCTGTGGAGTCTCCCTCTCTGGACACATTCCAAACCCACCTGGATGCATTCCTGTCACCTGCTCCAGGTGACCCTGGATTGGTCTGGGTGATCCCTAGAAAAGGCCCTTCCAACCCCAACCCTTCTGAGATTCTGTGATTTTTGAGATGCTTTTCCTTCCATGCACAGTTGGGCTTCCCTCCGGGGCCATCCTGTCCCTTCCCAAGGCTCTGCTGGACCCTCGGCGCCCTGAGATCCCGACRGAGCAGAGCAGGTAGGGAAGGAGTGAGAGCCTCTCCTCCTTGGACATGGGGAGGGCTGCATTTTGTGTGTCATGTGTTGTGTGAAGAGGAACTCATCCTGGTTGGATTCAGGGCAGTCTTTGCTTGAAGGGAGGTTTCTTCAGGTCAAAGGTTGGACTCAAAGATCTTGGAGGTCTTTCCCAACCTGAAGGATCCTGTGCTTCTGTTCCCAGTCTGTGATGGTTTGTCTGTATTACAGCAGGTCAGCCATTAAACCAGCCTGGGATCTGCACTCTTAGGGGGGTGCAGTCAGAGGAACTGTATTTTTCAGAATTACACCTATTTTTAAAACTTTGGAAGCCTGAAAGGAGGTGGCTGCAGTTTAATCTGACCCAGCTGATGTATTTGATTTTCATCCTKCAGCAATAATCAATCTCCCAAAGTTGCTGGTTTGGGTTAGCTTTTGATGATCACAGTAGAAAACACCATTGCCATCCCCTCAGTGCTGCTGGGCTGGGGTTTGATGTCTCCTGTGGTGCCTTGCAGGGAGGAGAACCTGATCCCCTACTCCCCAGATGTGCAGATCCACGCTGAGAGGTTCATCAACTACAACCAGACCATATCCAGGATGAGGGGCATTTACACAGCCCCCTCCGGCCTCGAGTCCACGTGCTTGGTGAGTGCAGTGGGGAGGCCTCCTCGTGGAATTTGGGGGTGGAGTCTTCCTCTCTGACACATTCCACATCCTGGATGCATTCCTGTGTCACCTACTCTGGGTGATCCCTGGAAAAGGCCAATCCATGGCCTGGGGCAGGGAGCTCTGTCATTCCCACAATGTGAATGAGGCTTCAGCATCGAACTGGAGCCCTGAGTGCAGCATTTTGGGTTTTTGTGCTCCAAGCTGCATCCCCAGCTGCTTCTCTCCCCGCTGCAGGTGGTGGCCTACGGGCTGGACATCTTCCAGACWCGAGTGTACCCCTCCAAGCAGTTTGACGTGCTCAAGGACGACTATGACTATGTGCTCATCAGCAGTGTCCTCTTCGGGCTGGTCTTTGCCACCATGATCACCAAGAGGCTGGCCCAGGTGAAGCTGCTGAACCGGGCCTGGCGCTGAGGGAGGCCCAGCCTGGACAGCAGCTGGGCTGGGATGGCCTGGAGGGCTCTGCTGGGATCCCAGCTCCCCCAAGGGATGGATCCAAACACCTTGGATTGGAAGATTTCASTGAGGAAAAGCTGCTGGTGGAACAAAAACCCACACTGCCCGCACGTCTCTCATGAGGAGAGATGGAAGAGATGAAAAATTGAGACTTTTTTTAGTCTGTTCTGACTGGAAGAGGTCCCAACCTTCCCTTAAAGCCCCCAAATCAGTGTGTCCCTGCTGTTGGTGAACACTAAGGATGTGCATCCTGCCCATCTTGGGCTCTTCCTCAGCGCCAGCTGTGCCCACATCTGGCAGAGAGGGGGGTGAGCGTCGTTGGCTGCTGAGATGTGGATCGAGCTCCTGCTGTAAGGAAGAGACCTTGGGTGATTTCCTCAGGAAAAATGTTGGGAATGGGGTGACTGTCACTGGGAAACAGCCTCATGGAGCCACTGATGAAGCTGCAGAGCAGTGGGAGGAATTTGAACCTAAAGCCTCTCCGTGTTTATTTATTATTATGAAAACATCAGTTCCTTCCCATTTGTTTCTAAATTCTCCTGCTTTTTCTTTTTCTGTATGCACTGCTGGGTTAAAGTGAGGTGGTCCAAGGGGAGGAGCCCCTCGGGCCTGCATTAATGAACTCTGTGGGTTTAAATTGTTATGGTCCAGTTTGGCAGCGAGTTGTTCCCCCAGGAGAGGCTGTGTCCCTCCCACCCCTTCCCAGTGTCCAGATCCCAAAATAAAGCTGTGGAGCAGGGAGCCRGTCTGGGCTGTTGAAGTATTTCTTGGGCTGTTTAAGTAGTTTGAGAGCTTTTTAGGTGGGTTTGGGGCTACTTAAGTGAGCATTTGTGGCTATTTAAGTGACTGGGGGTGCTGTTTAGGTGATTTTAGGGGTTATTTAGGTGATTTTGCAGGGGTATTTACGTGGTTTTTTGGGGCGATTTAGGTAGGTTTGGAGGCTACCGAGGTGAGTTTTGGGAATATGTAAGTGGGATTTTGGAGCGATTGAGGTGGCTTTTGGGGACCGCTGAGGTGGATTTTGGGGACTAGTTAAGTGGTTTATGGAACTATTTCAACGGGGTTTTGGGGCTACATAAGTGGGGATTTTTGGCTATTTAAGTGGGGGGGGTTTTGCATTATTTAAGTGTTTCGGGGGGACTCTCGAAGCGGGTTTTTTTTTGTCGATCAAGTGTTTTTGGGGCTATCGGATGATTTTTGGGGCCGGTCCAAGCCCTCCCTGTCCCGGGGCGGGCACGGAGGCGGGGCGCGCACAAAGCGCATGCGCGGCTCCCGCCCCGCCYTCCCCGCGCCGCGCACGCGCCGCGCGCCAAAGTTGCTGACTCACGCAGTGCGCACGCGCTCGCGCCGCGGGCCAATGGGGCGGCGCGACGTTGCGCGGTCGCCGCCCCGCCGGCAGGGGGCGCTGTGCGCGCCGCGGCCCCCGGCTCAGCGCAGCCCAAGATGGCGGCGGGCGGCGCGGGGGCCGCGGCCGGGCCCGGCTGGGACGTGGCCGTGCGGCCGCTGCTCTCCGCGTCCTACTCGGCCTTCGACATGAAGGAGCTGCCGCAGCTGCTCGCCTCGGTCATCGAGAGGTGAGGGAGCGCGGGCGGGGGCTGCCGCCCCTCGGTGTCGCCCGCTCAGGGGGAGCGCTGGGGGTGCCGCTGCGGGAGCGGCTGAGGGGCGGCTGAGGCGGGGCCCGGCTCGGTGCCCGGCTCGGTGCCCGGTGCCCGGCTCGGTGCCCGGTGCCCGGCAGCGCAAGCGGCGGGGCTGCGGCAGCCCGGGCAAAGCCCCGAGCTCTGTGGCCGGCTCCTCCCGCTGTCCCGGGGCCGGAGCTCTCGGAGGCGCCCTCGGGCCCCATAACGGGCTGAGGGTGCTCGCCCGGCCGCAGCATCTCGGACAGGCGCCCGCCGAGAGGCTTCGGGACTGTTCTTGTGGTTTAGCTTTTGTCCAGGCGTGTCACAGTTTGCCCGGTTGGGCCGTGGGAAGTGTTGTCTCACCGGGCTCGGAGGGGACCAGACTTCCCTCTAAGTCTTTACCACTGCAGTACCTCTCCTGTTTTAAGTACAAATAAAGCAGAACCAAATCAAGTCTGTCTTGTCTTAACCACACAGGTTGGACTCAGAGCATAAGAGTACCCACCGCAGCTACTTAATTCAACTTACAGCTTCTTTTATGATCTAAAATGCGAGATGTAAATGCCACAACATCATACTCAGTTACAGAGATATAACCCYGGCCACAATAAGTTGTTAGGAAACATAAAATAAACACTGCAGTCGGGATGATGATAAAATAAAGCCTTGTGGTGTTTTCCTTAATATAGAATGGCTGAGTGTGCAGTGGATGCTTCAGATTCAAAGAGTTCAATTGAAGGAGTTCTGTGCCTGCAGACACAGAGCAGTTGTTCCTCCAGAAGCTGCACACTCGGTGTTGATGGGCTTGAGCAATTCTTTGGCTGGTCTTTGTTTTAGGGACCCTTCCAGTGACTCTTTTCTTTGAGCAGTTCTGCTGTTCCTTTGGCTCCGCTGGTGGAGTGTTTCATCAAAATATCCCAGGGTCACTTGAGTGGATCTTCTTGAGTTCTGGAAGAGGGGTGTTTCCTCATTTGGAGGGAATGTGGATTCTGTTTTCCACCTCAGACAGTAGTCTGTTGCCTTCAGGCAGCAGTGCCTGAGGTTGGAGTTGTGTGTCCAATGATCTGGCAGGATTCGGGCTCTTGCAGGGTGGTACTTTTTGTTTCATGCCTTGGCATGGCATGCTAAATCACAAAAGAATAAATACTTGTTCTTGTCTGGAGCTGTGCTTTTCTGTGCTGAACGAGAGTCTATCTTTAGATTTTTCACAGAAAATCTTTTATCTGTCCAAGTTATTTTTAGAAGGCATTTGTTAAGCTGATGTCAGCCAACYCCAAAGTGGCTGGATTTCCCCTTAAATAAACTTGGTGCAATCACAGCGACATCACCAGTGTTGTCCTTTTCAAAATAAATCAATGAACTCCTTTTTTAACTACTCTTGTATTTAATTTCTAAGTTTAAGCATCAGCAGGTTACTGGTATTCGTTTGTTAGCAGGTGTCATCAAGAATTGATAGAAATGAGTCCCCTGTTTGATATAAGTGATGGAAAGGTGCAGCTGGAGAGGAGCTGTGACAGTCACTCCACGCTGGTTTTTGGAGAAGGGGTTCCCCTGCACCTGGAGCGGTGCCTTCCCAAGGAGGAGGCTGCTCTGTGCCCACTGCCCTAAGGACAGGGGGTGTCTGAGGGTTGGTTGGGATTTGGGGGCCGAGCTGAGGCAGGAGGTTGGGATTTGCTGCTGAAAAACATTGGTAGTGACACAGAGGCTTCTCCTCAATGAGCTTGCCTGGGGAGCAAAACCCCTCTAAGCGATAAACCACAGCACAGAGGCTGAAAGTCATTGTTAAATCTCAATGTGTACTCCAAATAACTGGCACATCCCAGATTGAGCTGTTATCTTCTGTTGATGGTTATTTGCAAGGATTGGTGATTACTTGACAGCTGCCTTCTACTTTGTGCTATCATAACATCCACAATGTGTTCTAGTAAAACTCAAACCTCTCACTGCCCAATCTGTATCTCGTGCTGGATTCTGCACCTCTGTGTTCTCTATACCCTGTGGGCACTGTGTGTTGCACATCTTGACCTATGTGGTAATTTAGGAGCTGTCAGTCTCTCCTGTACTCTGTTATTCCCAAATAGGTCTAATTTGTTCTCCTAACCATACTTACATACATCTACTGCTGCTGGTTTGGAGTTGGGCCTGAGAGGCAGGTGAGCAAAATTAGTGTYTGAAAAGGAGAGAGCACAGACTCTTCTGCRYGTTCAGTCTCTRGGCTTGTTCCCCACCAGGCAGGAGRGGGTGAGGTGAGGCCTGAGGTGTTGGAACTTGGTCGTGTGACACTGCTGAATATCTTCCAGTAAAGCCTCTCTCTTCATTTTCTGTTTCTATTTCAGCYTTTTAGGCAGAGTAAATAAAACCTCAGACCTAGGAAATCAAAGTAYGAAGCTGATGAGTATTTCCTTCTGCTCGTTTTTGTGGAGAAAGGGTTCCATTCCAGAGTTGTTTGTGTTTCAGCTGCATGTCCCCTTAGAGCTGGAAGTGATGGCTTAGGGTGGAAAAAGGGAAGGTGATTAGGCTTAAACTTGGTTTTGTTCAGGTCACCAGGGAATGGTGAAATGGTGKCTGGAGTTGGGTGCAGCCTGTGCCATGGGCTACTGCCCTCTGCTCCCCACCTGCCCTCCAGGAATAACCTCTGTCCCAAAGGTGGAGAAGCCTGGCTAYGTTTGGAGAGGCAGAGTGAAGCTGAATGGAATAATCTTTTCTTCCAACTTGCTCATTCACATCACTGTATGACAATGTGAAAGAAAGTAAATTGATCATTTAATAGGCAGATGTGCACATCCCTTAATTTTGTCACAGGACAAACCAGGGGCACAGCTAGGYGTGGAGGCTGAGCAGTTTGTGTTCTCCATGTCTGTGCAGGTGGGATGGGGTGGGACACCTTTATGGTGTCACCACTGCCGTAAGTGGCTGATCTCTGAGTCTCGCTGAGARGCCTCAGGGACTTTGCCTTACCTGCCCAAACCCTTCCCTCCCCAGRTGGTTGCAGGTGCAGTGTTGAGGTTCTGCAGTTGCCTGGTTTGATCCCTCTGATTTGCAGACTTGCACAAACTCCAGTTGCCTCCATGCTGTGACAGAAAGGGAATGCCTGTGCTCCAGGCCTGGCAATCCTGCCAGCGTTAGCAGAACACACAGTCCAGGCACTCTGGGCAGCTGAGCTTAGAACAACTTAAAGGTTAATGAGCCTCTGGCAGGGAGTGCAACTGGGAGAGCTGACCTGTTGATGCTGTAGAGGAGAAACATTGGCAGTACTGAAATGATTTCCTTCAGTTTCCCAAGTGTATGGTGATGCTGATGCCGTGATGGGGCTGCTGCAGAGGACTGAGTTCTGAGGACACGAGGGTTGTTCCCAGAGCTGCTCCCTTGCCTTACCCTGTGCCTGGCTGCAGTGGGGTGTTGGGTGGTGCTGCTGGGCTGGCTTCAACTGACTTCTCCCCTTCTCCATTGCAGTGAATCTGAGATCCTGCACCACGACAAGCAGTATGAGCCTTTTTACTCCTCCTTCGTTGCACTTTCCACTCATTACATCACTACTGTGTGTGGTCTCAGTAAGTGTTCCTTTGCTTCTCTTGCTCCTGTGTAATGACTGGGATGCAGTAAATCAGAACTGTTCTTTTTTGTGTTTGTTTTTTGCCCTCTTGCTGAATCAGACTTTAGGGCCAGCATTGCTGGCTCTTGTACCACAGAATGTCAGCTCTGATGGGAAGGGAAGCTTGTTGATGGGAGTATTTGGCCACCAACTATTGGACAGCATTGCCTTTTTGGCTCCTTATTCATTGACCTGATCTAATTTTGGGTCAAGGGTTTAAATCAGTGTTCAGGATTTTTGGATTATCCTTCAGCAGTTAGARCACTGCCATCCCTGGAATTGTCCAGAGTTGGGTTGGACGGGGCTTGGTGCAACCTGATCTAGTGGAAGGTGCCCCTGGCCATGGCAGGGGGTGGGACTGGGTGGGATTTAAAGTCCCTTCCAACCCAAACCATTCAGGGCTTTTGCAGTTGTGTTACTGTGTTGGAGTTAATGATCAAAACATTATGACTCAAAATATTTTCTGTTATTTTGSCTGGCAATTCAGCAATTTCAACAAAAAAAATGGGTTTTGTGAACTTGTTCTATGTTCTTCAGAGCTTCTGTCASCATTAAATAATGTTGCTGGGGAAACTGTTTTATCTGTCTGAATTTCCCTGTCTGGCAGAAGGAATTATCCTCACTTTGCTGACATTTCTTGGGTTACATTGTAATGAGGCTGAGTTTATATTGCATCTGTGTGAGGCAGGATAGACTGAGTGTGTACCCACGCTGCAGAGCATCTTGCTTTATGGACAGCATTGGGAGTTTGTTACACTGGACTATTTTARAACTTATTCTGAGTGCAAGGATCTGCTTTTTTCAGTACCAAGAAACCAGCTGCAGTCAGTGGCAGCTGCCTGTAAAGTCCTGATTGAATTCTCCCTGCTGCGGCTCGAGAACCCAGATGAAGCATGCGCTGTTTCACAGGTGAGCACAGTGAAAATGGACTTTGGGCTCTAATTCTGAAATATCTGTTCTGATGTTGAATGCATAAAGCAGAATTAATGAAGCTGTTAAAATATTTAAGGTGTGCACTTTGGTAGATTCCTGCTGAATCTTCCCTCTGCATTCTGTACTCAGAGTCAAAGCATGCTCACAACCTGAAATAAAGGTGACCTGAAGCCTTGGTTCAGTCTGTTCCAGTTTCTTGCACACTGGTTTGGTTTTGTGTGTTTTGGTTTTTCAACCATCATCACAGCTATTTCTTGAGGTTTTTAAAAATAGTTTTTTTACCTGTTTGTATTTCAGTCTTGTGGGAAAGCTTAGATCTATTTGAAAGAGGGAAGGCCTGTGCGAAATGTTCCTATGATGTAATGTTTCATAGCAGAGAGAGCTCTTCCCGGTGTTTTCCATAGGAAGTACAGGGCAGTGTCAGTGACCTCTGGATTACTTGCAGTCAGGAATGTGTCACTCTGGGGCGAGATCAGGGTGGCTCAGAGCTCTTTCAGTAGCCTCACCAGCTGAAATTGCATTACTTTTAATCTATCTGCTTAGGGTAAACGATATGGAGGAGTAATTGKAATCAAGAGAGTTTAAATGGTGCTTGGTTTCTCTGTTTTCTGCAGAAATACCTCATTCTGCTGATCAAGGGGCTGTGCACGGGCTGCAGCCGCCTGGACCGGACGGAAATCATCACCTTCACAGCGATGATGAAATCAGCCAAGCTGCCTCAGACTGTCAAAACCCTCTCTGATGGTAGGGAGGGGCTTCGTTTGTGTGTGTTTCACTGCAGCACTGGAGTTAGGCACAGAAAATCCTGGGGTTTGTTCTCTGAAATGGGCGTTTGTGGTTCTTCCTGCAGTTGAGGACCAGAAGGAATTGGCCTCCCCRGTGAGCCCAGAGCTGAGACAGAAGGAAGTGCAAATGAACTTCCTCAACCAATTGACATCAGTCTTTAACCCCAGAGTCTCATCATCAYCATCAATCACCACAGAGACACAGGTAAAAAATCCMTAAAATAGAAACAGCCTGAATTTCGACATTGATAACCTAGTGCAGGGAAGGACAGAGGGCTYTTCTTAATACAGGTGTAAAGAGAAYCTTTCATAAGGATTTAAATCCTGCTTGCATGTGATAAATGGCAAACARCCAAATGCTGTTTGTGCTGTATTGGTAATACTGGATTTGTTTCCACGTGGAAGGCAATGTTCAGTGCCATCCATGGCTGTTTGGAGTCTGCTTCAGATACACCCTACTTCTGTGTAGAGACTCACAGAAATATTGTGTGGTTTTAGTGCCTCCATAGTATATTTAGCATGTGCTTGCTTTAGGTGGAAGGAGAGAGCGAGGATCAAACTGCCACAGATCAAACCTCTGCAACAAAGACCAAGAGCATATTCATTGCTCAGAATGTGGCCAGCCTGCAAGAACTAGGTGAGAATCAGCTTTCTAGCTTGGGACCAAAAAAAGTGCTGTAAAACTCTCTGCCCCGTGTTGCATCTCACAGCTCTGAGTGGGAAGAAACTCTCTGGTCTAAAGGGTTCCCTGGGTTGCCTGGTGATTGCCGAGGGAGGTTGTGGCTGGAATGGAATTCTCATTGCAGGGACTAACTCAGTGTGTTTGTGTTCGGAGGGGTAAATAGGGGAGACAATATGAAATGCCTTATGGAATGCAATATTGAGCAGATGTGGATTAGAGTCACAGGGTCGTTAAGGTTGGAAAAGAYCTTTASGATCATCAAGTCCCACCAGYTAGAAACGGTGTGCTCTGTAACCTGGACACAGAGCTTTGTGACGCCCGTTACAGGTGTGGGCTGCYAACTTCACCAGCTGGTGTTGTAAACCAGTCTTTATCCTATTGCCTCATCTCTGATGGCATTTTCTCACCACCACGAGCAATTAAGTCAATTACAGAGGCCCGTTAGCTCTGAAGCAGTGACACAGCTCTGCTGCTGTGCTCTGCAGGTGGCTCTGAAAAGCTGCTGCGCGTGTGCCTGAACCTGCCCTACTTCCTGCGCTACATCAACCGCTTCCAGGACGCCGTGTCCGCCAACTCCTTCTTCATCATGCCGGCCACGGTGGCCGACGCCACGGCCGTGCGCAACGGGTCAGTGCCACCCCTGCTTGGGGCATCTCTGTGCCTGGGGGGAGGTGACTGCTGGCCAGGCAGGGCTCTCTGGCCTGTCCTCATGGTGGGTCTTGCCCACAGGTTCCACTCGCTGGTGATTGACGTGACCATGGCCCTGGATACTCTGTCCCTGCCTGTGCTGGAGCCCCTGACGCCCACACGGCTCCAGGACGTGACTGTTCTTGCTCTCAGCTGTCTCTATGCAGGTGAGTGGATCTCCAGCAGTTTTTTTGAGCTTTCTGCTCTGCTTTGTTACCTGCGTGGCTCAGCTCACAAGCAGCCTTTATTTCTCATGAGTCTGAAGCTCTGCAGCACAGTGTGGTGATCGGGTTAATATTGGAGTTGTTACTGATACGTTCTGCTGCTGTTCCTGTCAGTACCTAAGAAAAAGACAGAGTGACTCAACATCTTAACAGCCTGTAATTTCTGCTCTTTCTTTTGGTGTTCTGAGAATAATGTATTTTTACTTTAGGCTTCAGCTTAATTTGTTATAGCCCCAAATCAGCCTTGTTTCCCAGGAGTGTTTTAAGCACACYGAAATCCTGAGTGTTTAATTGGTGTGGGGGAGACTTTAAGGGAATGTGGCACTCGAGTATGAAGAGTCTCTTAAAAATGGTATTGAATTTCATGATAAAACATTACCTCCTTTAACTGTTCCCATGTGCTTGTGTAGGATAAAACTTCACTCTTTCAGGGTTCTAAAGATTTTTTAATCCCTCRGCAGTAACACTGAGCATTCCCTGCTCCATCAAGTTGATGGGCGCGTTCGATACTGCTTGTCTTAATGTGCTGAATCAGAATATTTTGTCCCAAGATTGGCTCTTCCTAAGAATGTCCCCTGCACTTGTTTTCCCTGAGGTGTGAGCGTGGCCACCTGCATGGCCATCCTGCATGTGGGCAGCACCCAACAGGTACGAACCGGGTCGACGAGCTCCAAAGAAGAAGATTATGAAAACGATGCTGCTACTATTGTACAGAAATGTGTAAGTAAATGAGAGACTGTTCATGGTTTTCCTCATAAGCAGGCAAAGAGCACAGAATTTGTATTTATTTGCTGTGCAATACACAGCTGTGATTTTGGGACATTAGCCTTGCTGATAAAGGAGTTAAAGGGGTGGCTAATGGTAGAGGGTAAAATACAGCTTCATTCAGAGTTTTTATTTTTRTTGCTGCCTGGTGGGACATGGTAACATATCTTACCATGGTTTTGGCTTTATTTGCAGCTTGAAATCTATGAAATGATTGGACAAGCCATCAGCAATTCACGCCGYGCAGGGGGTGAGGTAAGATTACCATTTCAGGAAGCTTTTTCACTCYTTTTGTACTGGTGTAYTTTGGCATTTGGATTGACRGTGTTTTGTCTTTTTGGTGCTTTYTTCTYYCCCCTTCCCCTTGACTTTTGGCACGATAGCATTATCAGAACTTCCAGCTGCTCGGGGCCTGGTGTTTGCTGAACAGCCTCTTCCTCATCTTGAACCTCAGCCCCACGGCCTTGGCTGATAAGGGRAAGGAGAAGGATCCCTTGGCTGCTCTTCGTGTCAGAGACATCATTGCTCGTACGAAGGAGGGMGTGGGGTCTCCCAAACTGGGACCTGGGAAAGGGTATGTTGCACCCCTGCAGGAATCGTTGTCCGTGGATCTAACCATGCCCAGCAGGCAGCTGCTRCAGGGTCTTGTTGGTCTCTTGAAATGTTATGTTTGTAATTCAAGTCCTAAGTCTTGGAAGGAAGAGAAGTTGTCATCTCCAGTTTAGCAAAGCARTCACTTCATTTAATATTTGTTTAATGTTTGTTTTTTTGTTATTTATCCCCCAAAAAGACATTCTGTCCTTTATACTTCTGCAGGCACCAAGGGTTTGGGGTGCTGTCAGTGGTGCTGGCAAATCATGCCATCAAATTGCTCTCATCTCTTTTCCAAGATCTGCAAGTGGAGGCGTTGCACAAGGTATGCAGGCAGCATGGCCATTCTCCCCAGACATTCTGCCTTCTCCACTGATTCACACTTTGAATTCTCCTATCAATTTCTCTTCCTTTCAATTCCATTTGCAATTCTATTCTGCAGGGCTGGGAGAGCGACGGCCCTCCAGCAGTGCTGGATATCATGGCTCAAAGCACATCCATCCAGAGAATTCAGCGGCTCATAGACTCRGTGCCACTCACTAATTTGCTGCTGACTCTGCTCTCTACTTCCTACAGAAAGGTAGGAACTGGCACAAAACTAGAGAACTTCTGCAGCTGAGCCACTCCAAATTGTCATCATTTTACAAACTGGGCCTGTGCTGAGAAGAGCATTCAATTTTTCTTTCTGAAATTGTCAGCCAGGGCCTCTCTCTTTTCTCTTTCCAGAGATGTAAATTTGATAATCTTCGTGCTCATGAAAATGCACTTTTTTKGTAATTTCAGTGGTATCTGGGATTTTAGGGTGAAGATGAAAAGTCTGCATTAGAGATGCTTTTATAGCAGAACAGTTACTTCAAGTGTTGCTTACGAGCTTGGCACAGACCATTTATTTTCAACCATCCTGTGTAATYTTTGTACAACTTAAGCCTTGAAAARCTGTTCATAAACTAGTTGAGACAAATTTCCTAGAACATTAAAAGATGTGAGGCAGTTACTCTTATTTTCAAATCGTTATCTTTCATAACCCTAAGATTATCCTTGTTCTGCTGTTCTTCAGGCCTGTGTCCTGCAGCGCCAGAGGAAGGGCTCCATAAGCAGTGATGCCAGTGCCTCCACTGACTCCAACACTTACTACGAGGATGACTTTAGCAGCACTGAGGAGGACAGCAGCCAAGGTAAATGAGTTTTCAGCAACTCAGGATTTTACATTTCACATTTAGTGGAAACTTGGCTGCTGTGCTGTTGCCTTCTCAGACTGGAATGACTTGTAACACTGAAAATACAAAGCAGTTTGTAAGATCTGGCTGACACGAGTAGTACTGACTGCACTCTTTTGTGTAAACTGAAGCCTGAGTGGCTGGCATTTAGCAGTATTTGCTTAAGAAGAGAGTGGAAATAATTTCTATGTAAATTCCTGCCGGATTTCTGTGAAAGGGCTTTGCCTTGTGATTGGGACAGAAGAAATGAAGATAGCAGTCACCTAAACTCTGCTCACTAGAATTCTCTTCTAGCCCTGTTTCAGGCTGGGTAGTTTTATGAGGTTTTGCTTCTAACAGTATGGGTTTGTTTTTCCTGCCCTGTGTGCTAGATGACGACAGTGAACCAATCTTGGGGCAATGGTTTGAGGAGACAATCTCTCCCAGCAAAGAGAAAGTGTCTCCACCGCCGCCMCCTCCACCCCCTCCTCTGGGGAGCCTGCCCAGGGTGAAGAGCCCCAACAAGCAGAGTGCTGGGGAGAACGGGAACATCCTGGCCAGCCGCAAGGATCCCGAGCTGGTACGGCTGGAGCGCAGTCCCGGGGGGCTGCAGGGGCTCAGGGTGGGCACTGCTGGGCTGTGGCACTGTGCTGTCAGGGACAGCTGAGCTGGCAGCCACCCTGGCAAAGGGCAGGTGGTTCTGGTACRCAGCTCAGGGGGAGCCAGGGAGTGTCCTGGCTGTGGAGAGGGATGTTTTCTCTCCTATCAGTAGAATGTCTCGGGATTTGTTGCTGCCCAGGAGGCAGAGGCTGAAGATTTTATCTCGTTGGGTTACAGAGGGAGAGGGGAAATGGGGGCAGAACTGCAAGGGGAGTGACTTGCTGATGGAATGCTTTTAGCTCCAGCTCCGTTGGGTAAAGACAAAAATAAATGTTGCAGGGGAGAAGTTGGAGGCCTCCAACGTTCTCAGAGAGTTCTGAAGCCAGTCCTGGCCCAGAGCACAGTGCAGGGAGCTGGATTGTGCATGAGTGCACCTTCCCCCTGCTGCTGAGGGGGGAATTAAGGGACTTGATTTGTTTTGCTGGTGGTTTAGTTTTGGTGTGATGCTGTCCMTCTGCTTTTGTTGCTTCTATAGTGTGTTTCTCTTTTCTTTTCAGTTTTTGAGCCTAGCTTCAAACATTTTGAACTTTATCACTTCTTCTATGCTGAACTCCAGGAATAACTTCATCCGCAACTACCTGAGCGTGTCCCTGTCRGAGCAGCACATGGCCACGCTGGCGAGCATCATCAAGGAGGTGGACAAGGATGGCCTGAAGGGTGAGTGGTGGAGCCAGRCAACTCAGAGGTGTCTCTCTTCAGTTTTGTGTCCAAGTTTTAAATACTGGAGAGCAAAGGTAGTAAGTGGCTCTCGATCCCTGCCTTACAGGCACGTCAGATGAGGAGTTTGCTGCTGCTCTGTATCACTTCAACCATTCCTTGGTGACCTCAGATCTTCAGTCCCCTGCCCTGCAGGTAAGCTGGGATTGAATACATTAATAAAATGAAGARGTGTTGGTGTCTRTTTATGCCTCTCTATTGGCTCTCCRCACCCTGAGTAGTGTGTTGGGGGTTCCATTTGTTCCTGAGTTTATTCTCCTGACAAAAGAAATTGAATTATTTTCAATCCAATGATCTGAATGACCTTTGCAGTCACCCAGTGCAAAACACCCTGCACAGTGTAAAGTTAACATCTAGAGTTCAGGCTAATCCACYGAACTCTGAAGGTGATGAAAGCTKAGAAGGAAATGAGTGTGTGTTTTGTCTTGGAGAGTTGCCTCTATCCATGAGTTTATCAAGAGACATTCCTACAGATTTGCTTTGCTGTCAGGACTGATGCCAAATGGGCTTGGAATTTTCTTAGGAGAGAATCAAATGAATCCTTTTGCTTTCATGTCCTAGCTTTGTAGCCTCTAGGTTTCTTTGCTGGATCATGGGCTGACCTGACTTTGTCACAGAGGTTACGAACCTGCTTCACCCATCACTAAATTCWATCCCTATACTTTATTGGCTGCTTTCTACTGTATTTAAACCAGTTTGTTGTTAATTTTTAAAAGCAGTCGGACTTCTCAGCAATCTACCTTTTTACTGTTTTGAAAAGATGCAAATATTACACTGATCAATCAAACTGATCTTCCAAATTCACAGATACTGAGCATAGTAGTGTAATCTCTCCTGCTCTGATATTGCAGTGAATGACAAAAGTTCATTAATGCTGTTTTTTCTGCATTGATGTTGAGACTTTATTGTGTTTTAGGTGGCAGTGACAGCACTGAGCGTCCCTCAGTGGCTTTGCCCTGTGTCTGAGATAGGAGAAGCATTGCTGTGGAAGCAGAGCTGAGAGCCCTGCTATTTATTGTCATCTCTGTGCTCAGATCATGCTTTTAATTAATTAAAGCATCAGACAGGAGTTGCCTCTTTCCAACAAAGCCCTGTTTTGTTCCAGAACACGCTTCTTCAGCAGCTGGGAGTTGCCCCTTTTTCTGAAGGTCCGTGGCCTCTCTACATTCACCCTCAAAGTCTGTCGGTGCTGTCCCGACTGCTTCTGATTTGGCAGCATAAAGCCAATGCCCAGGGAGATCCTGACGTTCCAGAATGCCTTAAAGTCTGGGAAAGGTGAGATCATTTCACGTTAAACTGAAAATCAGCCATCTCTTCCCTCTGTCATTTCCTGTCAAGTGAGAATTCCCTGGGCCCAGTGTTCCAGGTGTGTGTGTTCTCTGATTTGGGTGGTGCTGGGAGGAGCAGAGGGTCAGTCAGTCTGCTGTTCTGTGGAATCCTTCATGCAGAGACCAGGAAATGAGGTCTGCAGTCAGGAGTTGGGTGGGAGGAGGCTGAATGACAGCAAGACTGGCTGTGAAAGGGGAAGGGGAGTGTTTTATCTCAGCAGGGTTCTGGTAGGTTCTGTTAGGATGTGCTGGGATTGTTTGTCTCTGCCATTACCTGAATGGGAAGGTTTCTGACAAGGTTGAGCTGGTTGAAAGCTCTAATGAACAGCCTTGCCCAGAGAATAGGTTGGGATCTCTCTCTCTCCCTTTGAATGATTGTTCCTATATTGCATGAAATATRTTTGGCACTAATTTAATTTCTATAGGTTTTACTGCTCACATAGTCTCATTCCAATACAGAATTTAATGAACCATTTGTGAAACTGCCAGTATTAGAACAATAAGCAGAAAAATAGAATGAATCTCTAGTTAAAGAGATTTTAAAGGAAGATTTAAGGGGAAAACTGAACTTTGCAAACCTCCTCTCCTGTTGCCAGGTTTGTGGGCACCCTGAAGCAAAAYGCCTTGCAGGGGACTCTCCCCAGTGACACAGAAGATCTGAATGTGGAACATCTCCAACTGCTGCTGCTCATTTTCCACAATTTCTCAGAGAGGGGCCGCAGGTCCATCATGATGCTCTGTATCCAGACCATTGTGGAACTGACAGCAAACATGGAGACCCAGCAGTGTTCTGTGCCTCTCCTCGTGGCACGGCTGCTCTTGGTGTTTGACTACCTGCTTCACCAGTATTACAAGGCCCCTGTGTACCTGTTTGAACAGGTAAGATTTTGACATCTGGATATTTTAATTGATCACCCAGAAGAAATCTGTAATGGGCTGTCATTAGTGTGTTCTGTCCATGACCCTCGGGGGTAAATCAGTCTGGGTGTTGTTACCAGTCTTTGGGAGTTCCAAGGAATGATTAACTGGCGTGGCTGGTTCCTGGAGTGGGAATTCCTGGTGTCACTGTGTCCCAGTAAATCCTGGTAAAGACAAGATCTTTAAAATCTTGAGTATTTGGATATTTAGGCACCATTTCACGAGTACCGTTTGTACATCCTTACTTTAGTAAGGAGATTTTTGGCATAGTTCTTGTTCATGGGATGAGATGGTGCTTTGTGCCTGGCTTTTGCAGGTGTGGGAAGTTTGGCCATGGATTTATACTGCTCAGTTCAGAATAAAAACCATCAGAGACAGCCCAGGGCTTCCCCAAGAAGTGTGGGATGTTGTGTTTTAAACAGGACTGTTTCTGTTTCGTGTTTCTTTATGTGTGGGGTGGTATTTTCCCTCTGCCCAAGGATGCCATTGGGTAGGTTTTAGTTTGTTTTTTTTTTTTTTTAATTTAGGTACAATATAATTTGCTGACTCCACCCATTGGATGGGTGAGTGGGTCCCAGGACAGCAGCAGGCGAACGTCTGTCCCACTTTATCATGGCTTCAAAGAAGTGGAAGAAAACTGGACCAAACACTGTTCATCAGGTAAGAAAGAAAATGTAAGGATTTTTTAATTCCAGGATTTGCTTTTTTAAGGGAATTAGAGCCCTTTCTGTGCCTTGGTCTGGGTAGCTTTTCCTGCTTTTAATGGGCGTAGTTACAATAGATAAAATACATCTAATAACACAAGAATTGTTTTATTAAACAACATTCAAAGTTGTTCTCATCTAGGAGTATGCAGCAAGTAATTAAAAATAAGTACATGTTTATTTTGTCTGTGTTGTAGGAGTAGGTAAACTTTGGCTGCATGTACCACAGGTTAGAGCACCTGTAATGTGTCATGGAGCTGGCTCGAAGCCTGGCAGTGGTCCTAAAACGTGGAATGTTGTGGGGATGGAGAAGAGAATGTAATGCAGTGTGGCCTCTTTATACTGCCACTTTGAAGGGTGTTTTTGTTCTCACATTCCAGACTCAGCTCCACAGCCCAGGTTCTACTGCATCCTGTCTCCAGAAGCTTCTGAAGATGATCTGAACCGTCTGGACAGCACGGTATGCACTGCTGTTAGAGGCTTTCTGGAGGGCCCTGGGGGTTTACCAAGTGTCAGGGAAAACAGACAAGGAGGAGAGACTTGATTAAACAGAGGGAGCAGAAATCTTTCACTAMGTGGACAAAAGAAGATAATGTGGGATTCCTTCTTACCTCTGGTTGGGTGTCAGGGCAGTCACTGTGCAAAGCTGTGTGGATCTGTTGCAGTATRTACAGGAATGCTTGGGATTCACTGCTGTGGGAGAGAGCCCTGCTTTGTCCACACTCACTCCTCAGTCCTGTTGAAACACCTGAGACAAAGACAAGTGCCATTTGAGTTGTTTTCTCATCACTTTGCTCCACTTTGTTTTGTTCCCTCACTAAACTTAYTGCCATCAGGGTTATGGGCTTGCTCTCCTGCCTGCTCCTTATCCCTGGTCCCTTGATCCTCAGAGCAGACAGAGCCTCTCCCTGAAGTTTATTTTGCATAGTTTTGAGCTGTGGATATTGTGAATACTGAAAGAGCTTTGCAAAGCAAGGATCCTGACTTGTCATCTCCTGCAGGTTTGTGAGGTCCTCTTCTCTAGAGCTACGAAGTACGACGAGCTCTAYGCAGCTCTCACCTCATTGCTGGCTGCTGGCTCCCAGTTTGATACACTCAGGAGGAGGGAGAACAAAAATGTCACTGCACTGGTAAGGCTCTCTTGCTGCCTGTGTTGAGGCATAACAAGTTTTCAAAGTTAATATTTTCAAGCAAAGTATTTAACCAAAGTATTTTGGACAGTGGTTGGAGTAACAAGGAACTTGAAAATCTTATAACTTACCATCGTGTTCATGGTGGCTACACATCTCTTCAGTTTTTAATTCATAATATGCTTTAGACTTGCTGTAAGTCCTTGGTAATACCAGGAAGCATGGCTAAAACATGATTAAACAGAAAAAAAATTGTATCATTTTTCCTTTTTCTTTTCAGACTCCTGTGTTGCACATTTTTTTTGTTTAATAGGGCAGAAACTCACTCCAGAATGTGTTTATCTGGTCTGGCACATGTGCAGGAGTGTGGAGTCCCTGACGAGATATTTCTGCAGCTGTAATGATGGAAACTGCAATCTGTCTTTACTAATTTTCCCCACTGCTCCCCTGTTTAGGAAGCCTGTGCCCTTCAGTACTACTTCCTGATCCTGTGGCGGATCCTGGGGATTTTGCCTCCCTCCAAAAGCTACATGCACCATTTGGCCATGAACACCCCTGAGATGAGTGACTGTGACCTCCTGCACACCCTGCGCTGGTCCTCCCGCCTGCAGATCCCATCCTACGTCGTGTGGATCAAGGTGCAGCCCCAGCTCTGTGAGGGTGTGGGGATGGGGATGGGGATGGGGATGGGGATGGGAACAGTGGTGTCAACCTCCTCCATGCTGACTGCGCATGGGATTTGTTCTGGAGGAGTTGGGCTCGTGTTTGCTGAAGTGGTTCATTCTAGAGCACCGTTCAGGTGTGATGGGTGTGGGTTTTGCCATTTGTAGGATCACCTTATCAAGCAGGGCATGAAGGCTGAACATGCTGCTCCTCTCATCGAACTGACCTCCAGCAAGTGCATCTCAGTGAAGTACGATGTGGAAATAGCAGAGGAATACTTTGCTCGGCAGGTGAGGTGGTGGGAGTGCAGCTGGATGCAGGGGAATTCTGCTGCTGTGGAACCATCTGCACTTACTGTCCATCCCTCTRCATTTTCAGATCTCTTCTTTCTGTTCTGTTGACTGCACAACCATTCTCCAGCTGCACGAAGTCCCCAGTTTACAATCCATTTACACCCTTGATGCTGCAATCTCCAAGATTCAGGTTTCTCTAGATGAGCACTTTTCCAAGTTAGCTGCAGAAACTGATCCCCACAAGTCCTCAGAGATAACCAAGAACCTCCTCCCTGCTACGCTGCAGCTCATTGACACTTATGCTACGTTTACCAGGTACAGTCCTTGGGATCTCCAGCAGGAATACAATTTCCTCCTGTGCTTTGTGTTTTCTCTGCACGTTGTGTCCCTGGGAGTTTTGTAGTCCAGAGTAATTATTTYATGTCCCCTAGAGGGTCCATTTTTTAAAAAGAATAATAACTAGTAGCTTCTGAAGCCATKCATGGGAAGTTGCTGTTTCTGAGCAGCTCCTTGTCTGATCTTTCAAGGCTTCCTTGCAAGTTTGCAAAGCCAGCTTTTCCTCCAAAGATAAAACCACCCTCTAGGATAGTGCTACTTAAGGTTATTTTTCTGGGATAAAACTGAGGCTGTCAGACCATCAAGAAAGAGAGGGGGGTTAATTCTTACATTAAAAGTCTGAATTCTTCTAAACTCTCGTTAGAACCTATGTAGAAGAAAGCAAAAGTAAATCAGCTTTTTCTTTTTGGGCACTTCTCCTGTTAAGTAGCTTAGAGGGGATAAATTCCCAGAACTCCCTTCGTGGTGTAAGATGAAGTATGGGGCAGAACTTCAGAAGTTTGTGTTTTATCTGTCACTGCATTGACACACTTAGCTCTGAACTGCAGAGCTGATTGCTGAAGTAAATCCCCTCCATCCTTGCTGCAGATCCTACTTGCTGCGGAGCCTCTCCGAGGAGGGCTCCTCGGACAGCAAACCCTCCGAGGAGAAGCTGCAGGGCTACGCTGCCGTCCTGGCCATCGGCTCCAGCCGCTGCAAGTCCAACACTCTGGGTGAGGGGCAGGGGCACTGCTGGGGCTCCTCTCTGGAGGGGAGTCTTTCCACAATGCTGCCAATATCCAATTTCAAAGTGATCCCCATCACTCTGTTCAAGGCAGTTGTCTTGCCAGCAGCACTGCAAAGTCTSTTCCTTTCATATCCTAACACTGAAACACTTGGGCAAACCTTGAAAGGATCATTKTCTTGTGGGTTCCTCTGGATTAGTGAAGTGCTTTTATGACCATATTGGAGCTGATGGCATGGAATAACAGAGGGAACTATGAAATGTTGGCATGCTGAAGACTTCAGCGAATTAGTATTGGTGCCAAGTTTTCTGCAGTTTTAATAAAGTGAAGGAAGCTGGGATGCTCTTAAAGATGTAGGGATGATTTTGACTTGTAGACCTACGAATTTGTTCAGTGCCTGATTGTTCTGTSTAACTGCAGGTCCAGCCCTTGTCCAGAACCTGCCATCAGCTGTGCAGACCCTGTGTGAGTCCTGGAACAACATCCAYACCAATGAGTTCCCCAACATCGGCTCGTGGGTGAGTCCAGCCTCAGTGACTGATCTGGTGTAGCTGCAGCTGCAAGAATTGCTGGGAACGGGGGCAGCATGTGCCTCTGTGCCAGATGCAGGGCTCTGATGTCTGTGTGTCTGTSTGTCTGTGTCTGTGTGTCCCTCCCYAGCGCAACGCCTTTGCCAACGACACCATCCCTGCCGAGAGCTACATCAGCGCCGTGCAGGCTGCACACCTTGGCACCCTGTGCAGCCAGAGCCTGCCCCTGGCAGCCTCCCTCAAGCACACCCTGCTGTCCCTGGTCAGGCTCACCGGGGATCTCATCGTGTAAGTCRGGCTTTGTGTTACCTTGGGTGTCACATGCCCTGCTGGGTGCTTTGGTCTGAGTTCTCCAGGGCTGACTTGGTCAGGCTGTGCCCATTGGACACTTACTGACCTGCTGCTGGATTCTCAGCTAAGCCTTCCAAGGCACAGTTCCAAATACTGCATGAATGACAATCTTTCTGTCTTCATGTGATACCTCCAAAAGTCAGGCTTCCTGACAGAAACCTTTTTGTCAAATATGGACTTYGAGAAACTGGGATATAAACTGATGCAATGCAGATCTAACAAATTCATTTGTGTTTTATTATCGTTCACTTGTGTGGTGTTTTCAAAGTGTAAGGAAAAGGGAAATGCCATTTGTTTTCTCAGGGACTTAGTCTAAAATACCCTGAAACCAAAAAAGTAGCTGTTGACACTGCAGACAAACCCAAAAGCCACAATATTTGGTAGTGGGGTTGTAAAATGTTGTAACTGTATATATACAAAAGTAACATGTAGAATTTTCCAAAGGGGGACTGTTTTTCTGAGGGGGAAACTGGCTGGGCAGTGTGTTTATCCCACCTTTCTGAAAAGGGTTTCTTCACTGACTTCCATCCAGAGTTGTGCCTCACTTAATGTGARTTCTGTTTTCCACTAGGGAAACCAATAAGAAATCCTCTCCATCATGCAGGGAATTAACTTGTGTCCTTTTYTTCTCAAGCTGGTCAGATGATCTGAACCCATCCCAGGTGATTCATTCCCTGCTGCCCCTCCTCCTGGAGACCAGCACAGAGAGTGTGGCAGAAATCAGCAGCAACTCCCTGGAAAGGATCTTGGGGCCTGCGGAGTCTGATGAATTCCTGGCCCGTGTTTATGAGAAGTTGATCACAGGGTGCTATAACATACTGGCCCATCACTCTGACCCCAACAGGTACCAAAACTGTGTGCCAAGATTGCCAGCAGCAGGGTTGGTTCTGGAACAGCATGACAGAAAGGCAAAAAATCAGCTTATCTGTTGAAAGCTTCTGTACTTGTATATTATAWACATGAGATATTTTATTCATGTTTAGAATTGTGGAGTAGGGGTGAGAGCAAGAGAGAATGGGGAGGAGTAACACTAGAAGGGACTTCAAGTGTAAAAAGAGCAGCTGTTTATAGGAATTTGTGTGTGAGGTGTCTGAAAGGTCTGGATTATTCTCAGTTTCTGACTGGGACTTGCCTTACAGCATCATGTGTCCCTTTGTTCTAAACTTGCTGGATTTGTTGCTGCTTATGTAAGGTTGTTCATCAATTGTTTCTCTCCTGTCTCTTGAAAGAGGAGCTGCTTTCAATTGGTGGAAAATTTATTGRAATTGTAATAGCAAAGTAGATCCCTTGTGGCCTCTCAGAATTGGAATTGTTGAAATTGTTCCTGTGTGTTCTTATTTGATCCTCGTGTATTTGATCCTTATCTATTCCTCTTTTAATCCCCAGTGGCCTGGATGAGTCCATCTTGGAGGAATGTTTGCAGCATCTGGAGAAACAGCTGGAGAGYAGCCAGGCCAGAAAAGCCATGGAGGAATTCTTTTCAGACAGGTGAGGTCACCATGGAAGTTGTAGCCCCAAGGGCTTTATTTCTCATCCTTTTTCTGTTAGCTGGGCRCTCACTGTAAGCACCAAAGTGATGTTAATTGTGCAGGAAATACAGAGTGTGTAAAGGCAGGATATCCTTCAGGCAGTGCAGGAGAGTGGGAAAAGGCTCTGAGGGGAGAAGACCTGGGTCTCTGTCAAATCAAATACTCAGCGAGTCCTCCCAGTGATGATCAGAGGGGAATCTTGCAAGAGGATGGTTCTGTCAGAGCAGGTTTCTGAGAGATGCTGCTCCATAAGGCACTTACAGAGCAAGCTGCAAAATCCCAAACTCTCTCAGCCCTTTTGTGGGGCTGTAGGTTGATAATTTTAAGGGTGGAGGTGGGGGGGTTGGCCTGACTGAGAATTATGAAGACAAATTGTGCTGGCAGCAGCCTGAAACAGCTGTGACAGGAACAGCCCAGCTCAGCCACAGTGTTCTGAGTGTGAGGTGAAGGAGAGGAAAGGCTTTCTCCATCATGAACCTGGCCATTGCCTGGATTTTCTCTCTACTTGTTTAACAGTTCAGAATGAAAGCAGCCTGCTGGCTGTACCTRGTTAGTGTGGAAGGGAAAGACAGGCAAGAAAATCTTGGCTTTTGGTTTGGAAATCAGTTCAGGCCTTTTGTGACTCGATATGTGGAGAACATTGCAATGCTGCTGAGGAGCCCATTTATGAACTTTGGTCTGTCTGAGCTGGGTTTGCTGTTGGGATGAAAGCATTTTCTGTGGTTTGGCTGTTGAGCAGTGTTAGGACAAATGACTGCCAGTCTGAAACATGAGGGCAGAGAGGTGAAGCCCATGGAAAAGGGAATGGGCTGCCTCTCACAAAGCTGATTAATTCCTCTCTCTGTCCAGTGGAGAGCTGGTGCAGATCATGATGGCGACGGCCAAYGAGAGCCTCTCGGCCAAGTTCTGTAACAGGGTGCTGAAATTCTTCACCAAGCTCTTCCAGCTGAGTAAGTGCTGCTGGCATCTCCTCTGTCCTGCCTTTTCCCCTTCCCACTGCCCTTGTGTTGTCTGAGWTAGGAAAGTGCTTGGAAGGAAAGCCGTGGGAGGGGAGCAGGGTCATGGCTTCACACTTTGAAGGAAAGCCATTTTCACAGGTGTTCATTGTAGCACCTGTCAGTGACAGTGACTCTCCCCCCAGCTGAGAAGAGCCCCAACCCCAGCCTGCTGCGCCTGTGTGGCTCCCTGGCTCAGCTGGCCTGCGTGGAGCCCGTGAAGCTGCAGGCCTGGCTGACCAGGATGACCATGTCCCCACCCAAGGACTCGGACCAGCTGGACGTGGTGCAGGAGAACAGGCAGCTGCTGCAGCTCCTGACAACGTACATTGTTCGGGAGAACAGGTAAAGCACAGCCCTGCTGCTGTCCTCYGGGGGCTCTGTTTGCTCTCTAGAGTGTAAATCTCGAGTGAGTTGCTGCTGGTTCCTCATGGCACYTGTGTGAAACTCTTTTTTTTGCTCAGCCAAGTGGGGGAAGGCGTGTGCACTGTGCTGCTCAGTACCCTGATACCAATGGCAACGGAGATGTTGGCCAATGGGGATGGCACGGGCTTTCCTGAACTGATGGTCGTCATGGCAACTCTGGCCAGTGCAGGCCAAGGGGCTGGACACCTCCAGCTCCATGGTGCTGCCGTGGACTGGCTGGGCAGATGGTAAGAGTGAACTCTGTGCTGCTGATGCTTCATTTGTGGTTTTTTTAAATTTCTTTCCTGGTGTTTTAGGGACAGAAATTTGTGTTTACAGATACTCTCTAATCCCTTAGTTTATTTGTTGTTTGGACGATAAAGTGTCTGAGGGAGGCTGATCTGTGTCCATCTGTTCCAAACAATCACATTTTTCCTTTCTTTTCTACTCTGGATCATTTAATTACTGCATTTATACATTCTCTGTATAATAACATAGACCATAACGTTCAACATGAAGTTATTAACTTAAAGCAAGCAGAATTCTTGAAGCTGTTGGTCAGGACTGAGTTGATACTTCCCAAAGGCTGTTAGCTGGAATAAGGGATGSTGAATTCCCCATCCYTGGGAGTGTCCAAGGCTGGGTTGGACMRGGCTTAGAGCAACCTGGGCTAGTGGAAGGTGTCCCTACCCATGGCAGGGGAAGGGTTGAGTTGGGCTTTAGGATCCCTTCTATCCCAAACYATTCTGGGATTCTGTGGTAATTCCYGGTGCTTTGTGTTGCAGCAAGAAATACCTGTCTCAGAAGAACGTGGTAGAAAAAATGAATGCCAACGTCATGCAAGGGAAGGTAAGGCTTGTGCTGGTGCTTCACTTGCAGAAATGAATCCCAGGCACAGTTCAGCTSTCTTGGTTTGGTTCCATGGTGGGAATTTTACAGCAGTTTGGCCAGGGGGGCTGTTTTCTGTAGCAGCTCCTGGGGCTTATGAGTGTTGCCTCTGATTTTCCTTCCCTCCTGCTCCCCAGCACGTGACRATCCTGGAGTGCACGTGTCACATCGTGTCCTACCTGGCAGATGTCACCAACGCCCTGGGCCAGAGCAGTGGGCAGGGCTCCAGCCACCTCTCAGTGGATGGGGAGGAGCGTGCCATCGAGGTGGACTCGGACTGGGTGGAGGAACTGGCCGTGGAGGAGGAGGACTCCCAGGCTGAGGACTCGGTAGGCAATGGGCTCAGTRAAAGCTACAGAGGACACAGGGCTTGTTTTGCACCGTCCAAATCACTCATGAATTAAGATTTTGTTGTTTATTCCTGATATGAGACTGARCAAAGAACTACTTGGCAGGTCTGGAAGAGAGGGTCTGTCATTCCTGTTGATTTTGTGATAGCAACAAAAGTTAAATGTATAATTTTTTTTATTTTGAAAAAGGAAGAAATGGGGTAAAATAGGTTTGTTCTTACTGATTAGTTTGTCAATTACTGGTTTTGTATCAGCAAGCACCTTAAATTGGAACTTTTTAGTGCTGTTGGGTGGTGAAGGAAAAGCTACTAGAATGTGTTAATTATTTTGTATCAATATTTTTGTTGCTGTTTCTTTTTCTTGTTACCCATTCTATGTTACTACAATGCCTCACCATTTCCTTTTCCCATGTGATTTGATACCAGCTGCTTTTTTTTTAGCTCAGGGTTGCTAAAACTTGCTATTCCTAAAATGCACATATAGTGTCTGGGAAATTCATTCTGTACATGTCCTTCACTGTAGCTGCAGTTATAGCACCTTCCTAAACCGACTTTTTTTCTGGATAGGATGAAGATTCTCTCTGTAATAAACTCTGTACGTTCACTATCACACAGAAGGAATTCATGAACCAACATTGGTAAGAATCTCAAGCTTGTGTTCAGAGTTTCAGCTTGGCCTTTCTGGCCATTGAGAAGGAAAYCAGTGTTGTTTGTGAGCCTCAGGGCACTGCCTTTCCAAACTCACCTGGCTTGTTTTGGGCAGGTACCACTGTCACACTTGCAAGATGGTTGATGGGGTYGGTGTTTGCACAGTTTGTGCTAAAGTTTGCCACAAGGATCATGAGATTTCTTACGCCAAATATGGATCCTTCTTCTGTGACTGTGGAGCCAAGGAGGATGGCAGCTGCCTGGTAAATTCTTTATTCTTCAGATTTTCAAGCCCTTTGCAATTTTATGTTCTGCAGTCAGTTGTGTCAGGATTTGAGTGTTCAGGAGTGCGTAGGCTTGAAGGCTTTGACCTTAATTATTTTAAATATTGGAAATTAATTATTTTTGCACCCAGTAAGAGCAAATCCGTCCTGGTGACTCCTGGGGTCCCACCTGCCTTWACAGAATTTGCAGGACAGCAAAAAACACCTTTTCTCCATCTTTTCCACTAGCAGCAAACAAAATAATTGTATCCTAAATATGGAAACATTTTAATACTTGGGTGGAGAGTCAGGCGCAAGATGTTATTTCTTTAGACCTGTGCTCTTATTGCTGCTCTTACAATCTGTATTCACTTCAGCAGCAGGTTGAGTCTGGTTTGGGATTTTAGCGTTGCTCTGTCATTGCTAGGCACTGGTGAAGAGAACTCCCAGCAGTGGGATGAGCTCTACCATGAAGGAATCAGCCTTCCAGAGTGAGCCCCGTGTSCCTGAGAGCGTCATCCGCCACGCCAGCACGTCCCCTGCCGAGAAGGCCAAGGTCACCATCAGYGAGGGCAAGGGCCCTGATGAGGAAAAGCCCAAGAAGAGCAGCCTGTGCAGAAACGTGGAGGGYTGTCGAGAGGAGCTGCAGTCCCAGGTATAACTGCTGAACAGAGATGGGTTGTTTGTGGATCTTGGGCAGGCTGGCTTGGTGAGCAGCTGAGTTGTTTGATTTTTATGGTGAGAGGGGTCATAAAGGGGTGTCGGGCTCTGAAAAGCAGTTGATGTGCAGCTCCTAGGAAAGCTCCCATCAGGAGCATTGTGTTCCTTATTTCCCTTCTCTGTTCCTTGTAGGCCAACTTCTCCTTTGCCCCTTTGGTGCTGGAGATGCTGAATTTCCTGATGGATGCCATCCAGGTCAACTTCCAGCAAGCCTCAGCCATGGGGAGCAGCAGCCGTGCCCAGCASGCTCTCAACGAGCTGCACACTTTGGACAAATCAGTGGAAATGACAGATCAGTTGATGGTACGGAACAAAAGGAATTAACGGGGTGTGGATGGGGGAGCAGCTTTAAACAAACACATTGCAGTGACACCCTTTGGGCGCTCTCCCCCACTCAGGTGCCAACCCTGGGCTCGCAGGAAGGCGCCTTCGAGAACGTGCGCATGAACTACAGCGGGGACCAGGGCCAGACCATCCGGCAGCTGATCAGTGCTCACGTGCTGCGGCGTGTGGCCATGTGCGTGCTGTCCTCGCCCCACGGCCGCCGCCAGCACCTGGCTGTGAGCCACGAGAAGGGCAAGGTGAGCCCCTGCACCGGGCCCCTGGGTGCCTGAGGGAGGGGGAACAGGGCTGGGGTCCCAAGGGAGGGGTGTATTGGGTCTGAGGAACAGGGTTGGGGTCCCAAGGGAGGGGGAATGGGGCTGAGGTCCTGAGGAAGGGGGAACGAGACTGGACTCCCGAGAGAGGGGGAACGGGGCTGGGGTTCTGAGGGAGGGGGAACAGGGCTGGGGTTCTGAGGGAAGGGGAACGGGACTGGGCGCCCGAGGGAGGGGGAATGGAGCTGGGGTTCTGAGGGAAGGGGAACGGGACTGGGCGCCCGAGGGAGGGGGAATGGGGCTGGGGTCCTGAGGGAGGGGGAATGAGGCCGGGTGCCCAAGCGAGGAGGAACAGGGCTGGGCGCCCGAGGGAATGGGAACAGGGTTGGGGTCCCGAGGGAGGGGAGATAGGGCTGGTGTCCTGAGGGAGGGGAATGGGGCTGGGGTTCTGAGGGAAGGGGAACAGGGCTGGGGTCCTGAGAGAGGGGCAACAGGGCTGGAGCCCCTGGGCTCCTGAGGGAAGGGTAACGGGGCTGGAGCTACTGGGGTGTCAAGGGAAATGGAACAGGGCTGGGGTCCCAAGAGAAGGGGAGCACCCCTGGGCGCCTGAAAAAAATGGAACAGTGGTGGAGCTGCCGGGTTCCTGAGGGAAATGGAGCAGGGCTAGAATTGCTGGGCTCCTGAGGGAAATGGAACAGTGCTGGAGCTGCTGAGTTCCTAAGGGAAATGGAACAGTGCTAGAGCTGCTGGGTTCCTGAGGGAGATTGGACAGCACTGGGCTCCCAGGGAAGGGGAACAGCGCTGAGGAATAGGCAGGACTGTGGTTTGCTYTGTCTGTCCTGAGATGTGGTGTGAAGAGTTCTGTAGCTTAGCTGGTAGGAAAAGCTCTTCAGGGAAAAGAGTTCCTGCAGCAGGAGCAGTGAGAACAACTCACTGCCATCACCTACCACACCTGAGAGGAGGCTGGAGTCAGGTGGGGTCCATGACTCTGTGAAAGAATAAGAGGAAAATGGCATGATGTTGGGCCAAGGGAAATTCAAATTAGTTACTGTAAACAAAAAATTGACTGCAAGAGTGCTCAAGCATTGGAATAAATTGCCCRGAGAGGACATGGAGTCATCAAYTCTGGAAGTGTTCAAGACATGTCTGGACATGGCACTTGGGGATGTGGATTAGGGGTGATTATGGTCTCAGTGGGGTGATGGTTGGACTCAGTGATCGTGTAAATCTCTTCCAACCCTGATGGTTCTGTGGTTCTGATTCTRTAATTGTGGAATYTGGAGCTGAAATGCCTGACCCCCCYCAGTTCCAGTCAGATAACTTGGTTTGTTCTGAGGATCTGATGCTCTAACTGTGGGATCTGGAGCTGAAATGCCTGACTCCCTCAGTTCCAGTCATAACTGGGTTCATTTCCTGGTGCAGATCACAGTGCTCCAGCTCTCAGCCCTGTTGAAACAAGCTGACTCCAGCAAAAGAAAACTGACCCTCACCCGCCTGGCGTCTGCRCCTGTCCCCTTCACCGTGCTCAGCCTGACAGGGAACCCCTGCAAGGAGGATTACCTGGCTGTGTGTGGGCTCAAGGTGAGTGCCTGCCAAAGTCTCTTCCAGGGAGCTGCAGGCAGAGCTCAGAACCTGCTGTGTTTGTTCTCTCTGAGGAGTGAGCACGGAGCTGCCTCCAAAGTTCTGTCACTTGGTTCAGCTCCTGAGTAATTTTCCTGCTGGAAAGATGAGGTAAAAGAAGCAGGAGCTGTGTTAACGATATAATTAATGAGACAGTGCCTTGAAATAGTACTTCTTAGTGTATTTAGGCTGATTTTATTTTGAGACAAGAGCCAAGTTTTAGTCACGTCAGACTTAATGTTTTAAACTAGACTGTAGCAATTAAGGTTCCTTGGCAAGGACTCCTCTTTTTTGTATTGGCCCAAATTTAGATTCAGTTTTCCCAGTGCAGAATCTACAAGTCAGTATTTAGCTAAGAAAAAGCTGCACCCTGTGTCCTTTCCTTTCCTTTCCTTTCCTTTCCTTTCCTTTCCTTTCCTTTCCTTTCCTTTCCTTTCCTTTCCTTTCCTTTCCTTTCCTTTCCTTTCCTT
>NW_026623991.1:10838-14986 GCF_030028575.1 Malurus melanocephalus | reverse complement strand
CCTTTCCTTTCCTTTCCTTTCCTTTCCTTTCCTTTCCTTTCCTTTCCTTTCCTTTCCTTTCCTTTCCTTTCCTTTCCTTTCCTTCTTTCCTTCCCCTTTCCCCTTTCCTTCCCCTTTCCCTTTTCTCTCCTTTTTTCAAACTTTTTTCCTTTAATACAGGAAATTTAGATTCTCTGAGTCATTATTTGCCCTAAGAGAAATGCTGCCTTTTAACTCCATTCTTGGCTTCAAATGTTTATCAACACTTCATTCTAATATCTGACCAATTTTCTTCAGGATTGCCACGTGCTAACTTTCAGCAGTTCTGGATCAGTCTCTGATCATTTGGTGCTTCATCCCCAACTGGCCACTGGGAATTTCATCATCAAAGCAGTGTGGCTGCCAGGATCTCAGACAGAGCTGGCCATTGTCACTGCAGACTTTGTGAAGGTATGGCTGGTCATTGATGATCTTCCTGCAGACATCAGAGTCTGGATCCTCATGGGCCTGCATGTGGAGAATGTGGCAGTATTCTTAGAAAGAGAAATTTGGGGTATTTGGGCTGTTGTTGCAAGGAAAAGCAAACCCAGAGAACTCAAAGAGCAAAAACCCCGAACTGTAACTGAGGGAATCCTTGTGTAATGTCATAGRGATTCCCTCATCTCAGCTCTTGCCCGTTTGCACTGTTTTGTMTCCTAGCAGTTAATTACTGCCTTGATAATTATTGTAGATAATTATTTCCTTGTCCCTTCCCACAGATTTACGATCTCTCTGTCGATGCCTTGAGTCCAACTTTCTACTTCCTCCTGCCGAGTTCCAAAATCAGGGATGTGACTTTCCTGTTCAACGAGGAGGGGAAGAACATCATCGTGATCATGTCATCTGCTGGGTACATCTACACACAGCTGATGGAGGAGGCCAGCAGTGCCCAGCACGGGCCCTTCTACGTCACCAATGTGCTTGAAGTCAACCACGAGGACCTGAAGGTGCTGGTGACTTTGCTTTCTCTCTTTTTTTGCCTTTTGAAGGCAGAAGTTTCCTGCTTTTTCTCCCTTCTCCTTTTAAGCCCCCTGATCTAGATCAAGGAGCTTTCTCATTCCTCTAAAGAGAGAAATATCCTTACAGTTAAAGGAGGTGGGGGAGAAAATTAAACCCCTTGATCCTTTCATCTAGAAAATGGAGCATGTTTGCCATGGCTGGCTCTGAAGTCATGCCCAGCAGGATTTCTCAGCAGGGAGGTGGCTTCAGAGCAGTGCTGTTCTCAGAGCAAGGCACTCCAAAGGTGCAGGAGCAGGAGGGATAAATCACCATTGCTGGGGCTGGAGAGCTGGAGTCAGCCTTTGTTTCCAGTCTGGGGGGGTGACCTTTAAAATCTCTCCGGTKTTTTTACCCCAGCTTGCTTCAAAACGGGAATAGATGGGGAAGAGGCCCTGGGGAAGGACTTTTATGAGCTGAGAGCACAGGGAACACTCCATGTGAGGCTGTCACACAGCGCTGAGACTCACAGCTGCGGGAGCTCAGGGTGTTACCTACAGCCTCGGGCTGTGCAGGCTCAGCAGCCCCTTCCAGAGCCTTTGAAGTGCCTGATGGATGAGTTCACYGAGGAGTTCAGCTCAGAAAATTGTTGTTCAGGGCTCTGTTCTCTCGCTGCTGGGGAGGAGGGGCGGCTTTGGRAATATTCCATGGTGCTCTGAAAAGCCTGACAGAGTGTTTGGGGATGTTTGTGTTAAATGTTGGCTTTTCTCTGGATCCCCCAGGACAGCAATGGCCAGGTGGCAGGAGGGGGGGTGTCTGTCTATTACTCCCACGTGCTGCAAATGCTGTTCTTCAGCTACTGCCAAGGCAAATCCTTCGCAGCCACCATCAGCCGGGCCAGCCTGGAGGTGCAGCGGCTCTTCCCAATCAACATCAAGAGGTGAGGCTCCCCGGGGACACTCCCTGCATTTAAATTTCTTTTTAATATTAATAAATAATACTCATTATTAACATCCCAGCTCTGAATGCCCAAACCTCATGAAGATTCCCTGCTGAGCTGATGATTTCTTGCTGTTTTCCCTGGTCCTTCTGCCCTAAAGGACATTGATGCTCCTTGTGGATCCTTTCCAGCTCAGGAATTCTGTGAAACACCACTTGCAGGATGATTAGAAATGAAAGGTGGCTGTTTGGGCAGTGGGGGACGCACACATTTTGTCTTACCAGCAGGATTTCAGAGCAGAAAGGTGTCTGCAGAGCAGGGGAGCTGCTCAGAGTGAGCTGCTCCGGGTGCAGCCACTGGAACCGATGGGATTATCCGCCCTCGCCCAGGCAGCTGAGCAGGAAGCCTTTGTCTCCTGTCACCACTGCTGCAGTGCACCTTGTGCATTGTGCATGTTCAGGCTGATTCTCAGACACCCTTGGGGGAAACCCATCTCTTACTCTGAATGTGGCAAGRAGAAATCAGTTCTACTGTGTTTTCTGACAAGCAGAGCTGGGCACTGAGGCCACAGACTTTTCACTGGCCTGACAGAAAGCYGCTGTCACGAGTGGGCTCTGGAGGAGGGTCAGGTTCCAAGAGCTCCTGAACTCCAGTGAAGTTTGACTCAGGCTTTTGGCAGCTCTGTTTTCACTTTCTCCACTGTGCARGCACTGATTCTCCTGCGTTGGCCTTTGCTTTGTGCTGCTGGGGGTGTTGAAACGTGGAACTGCTCATCTGTTCCAATGAAACYATTGCTGAAAGCCATTKATAAATTACYTCCTTGGTTTGGGGTGTGAAGTACRGCACTCAGCAAGTGTTTTTCCTCAGGTTTGCAGGGTAGGGATCAGAGTGAGAACTGGGATTCTTGTGCTTTCTGCCCACTCTGGTGACTGTGTGAGGTTTTTCACCTGTGAACCAGACATTGTTCATTGATGCAGCACTTGAATMCCTGCTTAGGACAAAGCTTTGATTTAACTCGATGAATTTTGTGTGKTTTTGCTTGTGCTGCTCCYTAATTTAATGTCATTGTGCCCTTCTCCTCTTGCAGTTCCAATGGGGGCAGTAAGACCTCTCCAGCCCTGTGTCAGTGGTCTGAGGTGATGAACCATCCTGGCCTRGTGTGCTGTGTCCAGCAAACCACAGGTGTCCCGCTGGTGGTGATGGTGAAGCCAGACACCTTCCTCATCCAGGAGATCAAGACCTTGCCAGCCAAAGCAAAGGTTAGCAAGCATTCCCTGTGTTTCTGACCCTTAAAATTTGTTTTCTTGCTGTTCCATAAAGTTGTCCAGTCCTGGCAGCTTTTCTAATGCAAAGAGTTGGTTCCTTCAAGCAAGAGTTGCCAAATCCTTGCCTTGCCTTGCAGATCCAGGACATGGTGGCCATCCGCCACACGGCCTGCAATGARCAGCAGAGGACCACCATGATCCTGCTGTGTGAGGATGGCAGCCTGAGGATCTACATGGCCAACGTGGAGAACACTTCCTACTGGCTGCAGCCCTCGCTGCAGCCCAGCAGTGTCATCAGCATCATGAAACCCGTGCGCAAGCGCAAGGCAGCCGCCATCAGTAAGGGCTCCTGTCATGACCTTGGGAACACAGGGAGATGTAAAAATTGATCAGCAACAGCATCTAAATGCTTAAAACATTCACCTCTGACAATTACCTAAATACTGCCTAAGTGGGTGAAATGTTCCCATAGATGGATATTCAGAAACACAGATGTTTCTGAAGGAGTTGTTGCTGCAGGGTTTTACCCCAGCGTTGCATGTTTTTTGCCATTAAACACCTCTTTCCCCTTCCAGCAACTCGCACCTCCAGCCAGGTGAACTTCCCCATTGACTTCTTCGAGCACAACCAGCAGCTGACMGACGTGGAGTTTGGTGGCAATGACCTGCTGCAGGTGTACAATGCGCAGCAGATAAAGCACCGCCTCAACTCCACGGGCATGTAYGTGGCCAACACCAAGGTGAGCGGGSCAAGCTGGGGGCTCTTCTGGGCTTTTGGTGACATTATTGATCATGTGGATCCTGTGGCTTGATAAGGGAGTGCTGTGCTGAAGTGACTGCATTCAGAGGGCTCTTCTGGGTGATGTTATTGTTCATGTTGATCCCATGGCTTGATAAGGGAGTGCTGTGCTGAGGTGACCCCATACAAARGGCTCTTCTGGATKACATTATTGGTCATGTTGATCCCGTGCATTGATTAAGGAGTCTGCT
>NW_026623991.1:6439-10570 GCF_030028575.1 Malurus melanocephalus | reverse complement strand
TTGATTAAGGAGTCTGCTTTGCTGAAATCACCCCATACAAAAGGCTCTTCTGGGTGATATTATTGTTCACATTGATCCCATGGCTTGATTAAGGAGTCTGCTGTGCAGAAATGACTCCATACAAATCCCATAATTCAGTAAATAGTGGAGGTGCCTCTGCACGGCCTCCGTGGCTTCAGAGTGAATTTCTGAGCTGTGATTTGTTCTCTGCAGCCTGGCGGTTTCACCATCGAGGTGACCAACAACAACAGCACCATGGTGATGACGGGCATGCGCATCCAGATYGGCACCCAGGCCATCGAGCGGGCTCCCTCCTACCTGGAGATCTTCGGGCGCACCATGCAGCTCAACATGACCCGTGCCCGCTGGTTCGACTTCCCCTTCACCCGGGAGGAGGCCCTGCAGGCTGACAAGAAGCTCACCATCTTCAGTAAGGCTTTGTGCCCTGCTTGCTCTGCCTGAGGTTTTGTTTGGGTGGGATGAAGCTGCTGTACCTCACTGCAGCTGGGAGTTTCTGTATCTGTTCGTTTGACCCTGCTGCAAAAACAGTCTGAGGGGGGAACCCCGAACATTTAACAACTTTATTTATGGTCCAGTTCATTGCTGCAGTGAGTGAGTGTTCAGTAGTTCAGCTCAGTGATGTTGTGCTGAGGTGAGAGAAGGGAAATGGCCCTGCAGAGGGGATGGCACTGTCAGTGGCTGTGTATTAATGACACCCTAACTGCTGTCCTGGCCTTGAGAAATGAGGCTGATTTGTATMCAAAAGCAACAGTTTTCTCAGTTTTTAAAGGAATTTCTCTCATCACTACAGTTGGGGCTTCTGTGGATCCTGCTGGAGTCACCATGATGGATTCCATAAAAATTTATGGCAAAACCAAAGAGCAGTTTGGCTGGCCTGATGAGCCCCCCGAGGACTTCCCGTCAGCTTCTGTGAGCAACGTGTGTCCCCCRAACCTGAACCAGGGCAATGGCACTGGGGACACGGAGTCAGCTGCGCCTGCTGCTGCYAGTGGGACTGTCCTGGAGAGGTATTTCCAGTGTCTTTGCTTCATTTCTCCCTGGAAATGGGTCCCTGTTGTGGTGGCCACTCGGGTGCTGCTCCTAACTGGGCGAACTGGAGGGAATTAGTGAGCTGTTCTCACTGCCTCACAAAGCAGCAGCTGGGAACAATGATGTTCTTGCAGGAGGCTTTGTGGTGGCCCTTGGTTGGTCTGGTGCAGTAGATGGGTAGATCTGTGTGCATGCTCGTGCTGCCTAGTTCGTGTCTCAGCAGTYTCCAGGAGCTCAAAGCCATTTCTGCTGCCTTGGTACATTCTCTCGCTTCAGACTGGCCCTTCTTCATTCTCTAGAGCTCACTGAGGTCAGGCCTGTCTGAAGTGAAGCTCAGTTTTGAGGAGGGCTTTGTGTGTKACCCTGCTTTAGGCTCGTGGCTCCCACCAACTTGCCTTGGAGCCSATGTGCCTCAGGCTGAGCTCCTGTGCTGGGGAAAGTTTTGGGATTTCCCCATATCCCTGCTGAGAGCCAAATCCCAAGGGTGACCTGAGCATGTCTTTAGTGAATAAATAGAATTTGTGTTCATTCTCATATCCACCCTGTGTTTTCCTTTGGGCTCATGCGGTCTGTGTCGCAAGGATTGTAGAAAGCAGYAAGGACAGGAGGGAAGCAGCTCAGAGAGGAGCTGGTGCTGCTGAAAAGGGATCATTTTAGAGGGTACATGCACTGTTCGGCTGTGAGGGAGTGGTGGTTCATTTTGTTTGACTGAAATTCTCTGGTAAAGGGCTTGAAGTGCCAGCTAGGCCCAGTTGAAGGACCTKTTCAGCCATCCTTTAATGTTTTGTCTAATAGTTCATGGGATTTTGTCCTGTATTTATTTTCCCTTTCCTTCCCTCCTCTGCTGTGACATCCCCACAAGATGTCCCTCTCAGCACAGACATGCTCTCTGCTTTTCCAGAGCAGTGGGATTAAATTCTAAAAATTGACACCAAGAAAAAAAAAAATTATTCTTCCTATTTGGTGTTACATGGTTACCTTCTAAAGGGCCTCTGGAGTAGGAACAGCTCATGGCAGGGAGGAAGCAGCTTTTCTATCTGAGTTTGGTGTCTGCACTCGAMTTGAAGGCTGGGTGGTGCTTTTAGTGGTGCTTTAGGTGGTGCTTGGCTTCTCTGTGCGAGGTGACCTGGCTCACCTGTGTCTGTGTTTCGCTCCAGCCCGGTGTGTGCTGCCCAGATAGAGAGACCCCGCTTAGACCGACGCTCCCCTGGCTTCCTGATTTCCCCATTTAATTTGCCTTTTGCTTAGAATGTGTTCTAGGGAGTTTTTCTGTGAGCTTTACACATTTTTTTTTTGTTTTTTTCCTTTTTCTTTGCTCCCCCAAAGTTCTGACACTGAGTCCCTAACCACCCTGGACCGGTTAGTATGGCATCCTTTTCTCTGCACGARTGAGTGTGTGTCAGAGAGACAGAGCACATGGTGTGGCTTTTGGTGACTGGGGTMTTTATTTTCGTTTTCCAAGTGACATTTGCTTCTTTACATCCCAGTCATTGCATGGCAGATGGTTTAGCAAATGTAAAGATGAGGTGGTTTGCAGATTTTTGCTGTACACGGCGGAACTGTTGCTTGTTTGGCAGATTCCTCTCTGCTTTGTTCCTTCCTTGCGCCTTCTCCCACTTGTGTTCCCTCTGAGCTGTGTGAGGGTGGCTGTGGGGAAGGGGACGTTATTTATCACCACCAGACCAGGCAATTGTTCCTTCTGCCTCATACCCAGTCCTGCAGTGTTATTTTTCCCCTCAGTGCTCTCTCTTCCCTGCTTTTTCCTGTGTTTTCCTGCTCCTTCTGGTGTGTCAGGTGGCGTTTCAGGTACTTCTCCCTGGGGGCACAGAGTGCTGCTGCAGGGACTTTGCTGCCACTTTAAATCAGGTTTTCCATCAGGTCAGGTTTTTTCCYCGCTGTCCAGACCTCAAACCTGAGCGTCCCTCACTCGGGGGTCACACCCAGTGCTCCAAGTTCGTTCCCCTCTGGAATATTTTGTGCCGAAACTCCAAATTGGGAAAGGGCAACCTGTGTGCAAATAGCGAGCGAGTAGAACGTTGCTCCCTTAGCAAAGTCGGTTCCGCTTTTTGCCATGTGTCATAGCCAGCCTTGATCTGCAGTCATCTGTACGTCTGGGGGCCATGGTGAATTGGGACTGTCAAGACAATCCAAGTTATCCCTGCTGCAGGCTGCGTAAGGAAATGTTTTATCCTCTTTGGGAGAGAAAAGCCCCTGTCTTTCAGCTGTGGATTATTAAAGCAGTCCTAAGTTTGTCTGTGAGCGTGAGCCAGGTTTAACTCTGGTCTGTAACACAATGAAATGATATGCATGGTGCCTGTGGCAGGTTTTATCATGCTTTGATTTTGTACTTGGCATTCGTTAGCTGTCTCTGAGCTACTCATGACTGTAGCCCGCATAAAGCGAAGTGCTAAGGAGAGAGAAGGGTTGCTGTACTCAAGCCTGCTTTCCTCTCTCCCTCCAGGCTAGTAGTGAGTTCTTTAGAAGCGCTGGAAAGCTGCTTTGCTGTGGGACCAGTCAACGAGAAGGCAAGTAACTTTGTGAATCCATTGCTGAGCTTTGGAGCCGGGGAGGAGGGGCCAGCTCAGCACTACCTCCTGCAGCCCCGAGGGCCTGATAGGAGCAGAGCCATCCCTATTGCTCAGAGCSATGATCTCAAAGTTGACTTAGGCAAAAGCATTTGAAACTAGTTTAGAATGACAATTGGCATTTGCATTTAGYGCTGGTGGGCTTTTTGTGCTTGGAGTGACCTCGTTTACAGAAACAGCGGGGTAGGAGCCCATAAATCTCAGAAGGACTTTTCTTATGTAGACATGTGAAATGTCCCCTAAATGTCAAATAGTGAATGGAGGGAGGCCATCGAAAGGGWATTGAAGGGAGGGGAGGGAGCTGCAGGTACACTGAGTGATGGTAAATGCTCTGAATAATGGCGTTTRTGTGTTCTCAGGAGAAGAATAAGATGGCAGCTCAGGAACTGGCCACTGTGCTGCTGTCCATGCCAGCCCCCTCCAGTGTGCAGCAGCAGACCAAGAGCCTCCTGGCCAGCCTGCACACCAGCCGTTCAGCCTACCACAACCACAAGGT
>NW_026623991.1:0-5994 GCF_030028575.1 Malurus melanocephalus | reverse complement strand
CTGCCTCATCTCCCTTTAGCTCCTGCTGGCCTCTGTGCTCCTCCAGAGCTGTGTGATTCTGTCACTTTGGAGGATTAATTGTCCTCCCTTAGATGACAAGTGCCGGATTTCCCCAGGATCTGTCCCGTGGCTGCACTTCAGCTGCTCTCTGGTGCTGCAGTCAGTTGTTTCCYTTTGCCTGTATTATTTTTCATTCCACAGGATCAAGCACTGCTAAGCAAAGCCATTCAGTATCTGACTTCCTCAACCAAGGAAGGAAAGGACCTCGATCCCGAGGTGTTCCAGAGGCTGGTCATCACTGCTCGCTCCATTGCTATTATGAGGCCCAACAATCTGGTCCACTACACGGAATCCAAGCTGCCACAGCTGGAAACAGGTAGATAAGTCTGTAATTTCCTCTAAGTTTCTGTTTTGATAATTGGAGCTGTGCTGGGGGATCGGGCTTGGCGTGGCAGGGACTGTATTTGACACGTTTGGTAGGTGTGTGATATCCTGGTGATGAGAACATCAAAGCCTCTGCAAAAAGCCATTTCAAATAAACCTGGTGTTARCCTCATTAAGGCTTTCCCCTGCACATTCCTGAGAGGTGCTTTTTAATCTGTGCAGAGAGTGAAGAAGGGCAGGAGGCCCAGAAACACGCGGAAGGAGAGGGCTGCACCTTCATTACCCAGCTGGTGAACCACTTCTGGAAGCTCCACGCATCAAAACCCAAAAATGCCTTCCTGGCCCCAGCCTGCCTGCCAGGTGGGAGAGCTCTTCCTTTGCTTTTGGCTTCTGAAGGGTCCTGTTTTGAAGTTTGTAAGCAGAAAAAATGAACTTGTTCAATGCTAGTGGTGCACTGAGGGCTTTGTGATGTGGAGCTGCAATTTCTGCTCAAAGCTTTTGTTGAGGGGGATGGGTGTTGTGCCAGGAAAAAGGGATTGATGATTGATTCACCCACATTTGGCTTCGTGGGTGGTGTTAGAGGATATTCAGTGGTGCTGGTGTGTGGAGTTCACAATATTCCATCAGACAGACAAGGCTGGCTCCGTCTGGATTGAAAATCAATATATTTGTGCTGTTACCACTGTGCCTTGAAGTCTGCAAACAAAAGCTGCTTCCTGCAGTGCCTCGCTCTGTGCTGAAGTACAGAGAGAGCTGAATTCAGCCTTGCTTTTATTCCTTTTAGGTCTCACTCACGTTGAAGCCACTGTCAATGCTTTGGTGGATATTATCCATGGGTACTGCACGTGTGAGCTGGACTGTATCCACACAGCATCCAAGATCTACATGCAGATGTTACTTTGCCCAGTATGTCACCTTGCTCTGCTCTRMCTCAGCCTATAATTGCACCAGGGGAGGGTTAGGTTGGATAGTAGRAAAAATTTCTTCATGGGAGGGTTTGTCCAGCCTGCCACAGGCTGCCCAGGGCAGTGGYTGAGTCCCTGGAGGGATTTARAARTGTAATTGTGGCACTTGRGGATGTGGGTTAGGGGCATTGGCAATGTTGGGTTTGTGGTTGAATTTCACCTCAGAGAGCTTTTTCAACCTAAATRKTTCTRTGATTCCRTAAYGTGAAGAGAATTAACTGTGAGTAGAACAYGAATTCATAGTACAGACACAAAACAGAGCCAAAACCACGCAGCCAGAAGTGAACGAGGCAGAATTCTCTGTCTTCTTGTGCTGCAGTAATGTTTGTCGTGTGCTGCATGTGGAATTACAAGCGTTGCTCTGTGGCTCCCGAGGGAAGCAGGGAGTTCAGGCAGGGAGCTGTGAATTCTCATGAGAATCACGACCAGCCAGAGTCACAAGTGTGTTTTTAGCCTTCTTCCCAAGTGCAGTGAAGAAGGATTTTGAGTCTAAGGAGAGTAATGGTGAACTGTTAACCCTMCAGGACCCGGCAGTGAGCTTTTCCTGCAAGCAAGCTTTGATCAGGGTGCTGAGGCCGCGGAACAAGCGCAGACACGTGACCCTGCCATCGTCCCCTCGCAGCAACACCCCCATGGGTATGGCCAGGGCCTTCCTCTGCCTCCAAACGAGCCTGGCCTGCTGGGCTTGGCACAAAGGGCAAGAAAATGAARTAGTCTTGTTATAAATCGGGACTAGAAAAGACTAAAATCAGCCTTTTTCTTTTCTTTTGCTCTCTCTTGCCTCCCTAAACCCCTTTTAAAAATTTGATTTCATRCACTCTCACCTTCTCATTGATATTTTGGGATTCAATGAGGAGACATTCCCCCTTCAGTGACAGGAAAATCTGATCATTTTATCTAGAGAGCAATAACCTGGGGTTAGTATTTCTGTATGTGTTTCCAGGTTCTAGTAAATCAGTCAAAGATGTGTGCAGACCAAAATTAGAGTATCAGAGCTCCATCCCAGAGAGGCTTTTTAGTATTGAAACAAATTGTAGGTGTCATGGACTCTCTGGGTAGCTGGGGTTTTTCCCTGCATTARCTGCCCTGTTTGGGGTGGAGAGAGGAGCTGTGCATTTGTGACCCTGTCCTTTTGTCACCCAGGAGATAAGGATGATGATGAYGATGAYGATGCAGAGGACAAGCTGCAGAGCTCTGGGATAGCAAACGGGGARCACATCCGCCAGGAGAGCCAGGAGCAGAGCGAGGTGGATCATGGCGATTTTGAGATGGTGGTGAGTCCAGAGATTCTCCCTGGGGCCTTTGAAATGTGCCAGGACTTGAGTTCAGTTTGGTTCTGATGATCCTGTTCGTAGTGCTCTGGGGAGAGCTCTCACCGTGTTCCCTCTCCACAGTCCGAATCCATGGTTCTGGAGACTTCTGAGAACGTCAATAATGGGAACCCTTCTCCTCTGGAGGCTCTTCTGGCTGGAGCAGAGGGATTCCCCCCAATGCTGGATATCCCTCCAGATGCAGATGATGAGACAATGGTGGAATTGGCTATTGCCCTGAGCCTGCAGCAAGATCAGCAAGGTCAGATGTGGGCACTGCTGGTTGGCAAAAGGGGATGGGARCTRGGGAAACTGGGAATGAACTGAAGCAAAGCCGTTGGTGTCACCACTGCTGAGCCAAAGACAGCAGAGCTATGGAGCGGACAGAAAATGCCACAGTTGACTGAATTCTCCCAAAGAAAGGTGCTCATCACTGGTTCTCTGCTTGCAGGGAGCAGCAGCAGTGCCCTTGGACTGCAGAGCTTAGGGCTGTCTGGCCAAGCTCCCAGCTCGTCCTCTCTGGACGCCGGAACGCTCTCGGACACAACGGCATCAGGTAACTGTTCACTGCTAGCAATCAGCTTGTTCAGATTTTCACCTAAATAGTGCCTTAAAAGGAGTTTGCAAATAGAGTTTTAAAGAGCCAGTTATTACTACTGRYTTTGTRTATTTTTGAGAGGGCACTCACTCAMAGCCTCTCCCTGCTTTGATGGACTCTGCTGTAGATTTCTGAGGAAGTCATTTCCTCTCCTGAAACCAAAGCAGACAAAACAAACTATGTGCTGTATTTTCCTTGCACTTTCAGACAACCAGACGTTGTTCTTTTCAGTAAYTGTGCATGCCTGTGTGTTTGATGAGGTTTCCTCTGGGGTTATCTGCCCTGCACTGCTTTCAGCAGTGAAGTGAAGCACTGCTCACCCCCAGCTCTCTTCCTGTTGGTAGCTGACCCCAGCCCCAGAGCCCAGCTCGCGCGGCCGTTCCCTCGTGGCACGAGCGTCGTTTGCGGTTGTTCCCAGGCAGCGTTTTTACTTGTAACAGCTCTCTTTATTCTCTTAGCTCCAGCCTCCGACGACGAGGGCAGCACGGCGGCCACGGATGGCTCCACGCTGCGGACATCGCCCGCGGAGCACGGCGGCAGCGTGGGCTCGGAGAGCGGTGGCAGCGCCGTGGACTCGGTGGCGGGAGAGCACAGCGGTGAGTGGGCCCTGCTGCACTCCTGGCACCTCCTGCTGCACCCCCTGCACCTCCTGCTGCACCCCCTGCACCCCTGCTGCACTCCCTGAGCCTCCTGTTGCATCCCCTGCGCCTCTGCTGCACCTGTGCTGCACCCTCTGTGCCCCTGCTGCACCCCCTGCACCCCCTGCTGCACCTCCTGCTGCAGCTCCTGCACCCCCTGCTGCACCCCCTGCACCCCTTCTATACCCCCTGCTGCACCCCTGCTCACCTCCTGCTGCACCTGTGCTGCACCCACTGCACCCCTGCTGCACTCACTGCACCTCCTGTTGCATCCCCTGCGCCCCTGCTGCATCCTTTGCTGCACCTCCTGCGCACTCCCTGCTGCATCCAATACTGTCTGTTGCACCCCTGCTGCACCCCGTGCTGCACCCCTGCAGCCCTGCTGCACCCCCTGCTGCACCTTCTTCACCCCTGCACTCCTGCTTCACCTCCGCTGCACCTCCTCCTGCCTGCTGCACCCTCTGCACCCCCTGCTCCCTCCCTGCTGCTGTAGCCTTGCCCACTGGGAGTGTGGGGGTGATCTGTGGCACAGAGGAAATCTCAGTTCCTGGTGGCTGCTGCCATCCGTCGTTTCCTGGGCTCTGCCTGAGTGCCCACAGATGGAATATTGGCTGCTCGTTGTGCTTCTGTGCCAGCGTGGAGTCTGCAGTGCATTTTGCTGGGCTGTAATAACAGAATCCTCGAATCCYRGGATGRTTTGAGTTGGAAAGACCTTAAARCCCATCCCATTGCAGCCCCTGCCYGRSSAGRGACACCTTCCACTATCCCAGGGTCCTCCAAGCCCCGTCCAGCCTGGCCTTGGGCACTTCCACAGCCTCTCTGKGCAATCTGTGCCAGGGCTTCAGCACCCTCTGAGGAAAGAATTTCTTCCCATCTAACCCTGCTCTTGTGCAGCTCAAAGCCATTGCCCCTTGTCYCTCTCCCTCCTTTTCATAAGTCCCATAAGTGCCCAGTATCCTCCCTATTCTGGGAGTCCACAGCAAGGTCTCCCTGGAGCCTGCTCCTTTCATAATGCCCAGAGCAAGACTGAGGGAATTCACTGCACTGCTGGTGAAATTTGGGTGAGATAGGATTGATTCCTCTCTTTTTAGCTTGGGACTGATACCCAGGTAAGGTAATCACAGACCCTTATAAAAAAAATCGTCTGCACTGCCCACCCACGCCTTGTCTGACTCGGTTTAAATTCCTGCTGTGGGACCAATTCAGTTTGGACCACAGAGATGAGGCTGGCAAATGAAAGATTTCCAGAAATGCAACTCTCTGGTAGCTTTAATAAGAGAACCAAAGCCAGCAGCTCCTTAGAACCATGACTGCAGAGTGCAGCTCAGCTGTGCTGGTGGGCAGGAAGCTGGCACAGTGCATGCTGAGTTGTGCTGATGTTGCCTTTCCCCATTTCCTTGCCTTTCCCAGTGTCYGGCCGGAGCAGCGCCTACGGGGACACCACGGCCGAGGGTCACCCAGCAGGGCCGGGCAGCGTCAGCTCCAGCACGGGAGCCATCAGCACCACCACGGGCCAGCAGGAGGGAGAGGGCTCCGAGGGYGAAGGGGAGGCCGAGGGGGATGTCCACACCAGCAACAGGCAAGAGGCTTTGTTTGCTCTGAGGAGCAGCTGCTGTGCTCTCTGGGGTGTTTTGGGGTGGCCGCGGGTGCTGCAGTTCCTGGGGTGCCATTTGTCACTGCTGGGTGGTGAAAGTCAGAATCACAGCCATGCGAAATCATGGAATTGTGGGTTATCCTGAGCTGGAAAGGGCCCACAGGGATCATCCAGTCCAGCCCCTGGCCCTGCCCAGACACCCCAACAATCCCACTCTTGGCATCCCTGGGAGCACATCCTCCTGGAGCTCTGGCAGCCTYRGGGCYGTGCCCATCCCTGGGGAGCCTGGGCAGTGCCARCACCCTCTGTGCAATGATCCTGGGGCGTGATAAACACACCCAGTGTGTCCCACCAAACTGCTGGCTGTAGGAAGTGACGAAAAAATCCTGCGTGAGTCTGGTTAACAAGGAATCACTGAAACCTTGGGAGCTTGTGAGGGTCACTGTTAGGACAAAATTGTGTGTGAGTGTCCTGAAGCACTTTGGGAACATCAGCAGCTTGTCAT
>NW_026623990.1:234542-236337 GCF_030028575.1 Malurus melanocephalus | reverse complement strand
CCCCTCTCGGTGTCCCCCCTGTCCCAGGTCAGGACATGTCCCCAGAGTGCACAGCAATGAATCCCCAACCTGCAGCCCGGGGCTTCCTCCAAACAAACTCCATCTACTGCCATTCAACCATTTCAAACTCGTGCCTTGACAATTTCAAAGCTGCCACTATTGAACAAGTTGCCAAAACAAAATCATTCAGCTAAACTACTTTTTATTTTTCCCAGCACTTTTTATTAAAGTTTCTTTTCACGCAAACAATTTGAAATAGAAAAACATTACCAAAGTGTCAGCTAAAAGAAAACCTAAGCAGCACACAACCTTCTTTACTGAGAATAAAATTAGCATCTTAATATTAAAATATATCTGTGCTTCCTTAGACAACTGCCTCCCCCRGATTCTGCAGGGGTTTTTCCATGACTGGAATGGCACAAATGTCTGTCAAGCCATCCTAAACTGTCTCCTGTCASGTCTGCAGGGCAGGTCCTTGCTTTGCCGCTCTCACTCACCACTGTCAGCTCTTACAAAAGCTTTTTTACTGCCTGCAGTTATGTTCAGGTGAGCAGGCACTAGCAAGACGTTGTATTTTTATCCCATATAAACAGCACAGAAAGGTTAACTAAATGTCTTTGTYCAGGGGATGTACAGATTAGTCACTACGATACAAACTATTTCTTCTGCATACTCCATTATAAAATTGGATTTCTCAAGGAACACAGGCTTATTCTGGAATTTTACCTCTCCAAACCGAGAGTGCATCTCTGCAGTATTTTCCTTATAGCTGATCACAGTAACAGCATAAATAACAGGCATGGTTTAGCAAACATGGTGAAAGTTACACTCAGCTAAAAAAGCTGCTGTTAATATGTGATGCCTTTAATCTGGGAACATCTTATAAAAAAAAAAAAAAAAAGCAACACACAATACTACACCCTATCCACTGCTTTGCTTTACAGCAAACAGATTTATTATAGGAACTTAATTTCTGGTGCCATACGGCTGAGACATGTGAACACAACCTGATCAAAATACTCTCAGGACACTGCCTTCACACTGTGTGCAACCACTMGATCTAACGGCACACACAAAGCTTGGAATTTATTTTTTTTTCAGATTACACCAGACACAGAGACAGATAYGCAAAAACAAGAGGAATAAAAATATTCATAGCTCAAGAAGGGTGGTAGAGATGGAATGGCTCCAGTTCATCKCCTGCCTCTGCTTAGATTCGTTATAGCACAATGAATCAACATCACCCCTTTCAGAAAACACCCCGAGATCTGTTTATCTGGGGACAAATCCACCTAATCCCACTCACACAAACAAGCACAGCGACTTCACGAGAACTGCCAGTCTGGGAGAGGACAGCAGAATACATGCCCTGTTTGTGACCAGTCCTGGGAGTCCTGTGGGCTGTGACACTGTCCCGTTTGTCACAACACATTGGAATCTGAGCCAACGTGGCACCTGCCCTGCCAGGACCCTCCTGCCCCAGTCAGCTCGGGCACACTTTTGTCTAAGCTGGGAACACAGGTCACCACTGCCAGGCCCTGGCTTTGGAAACCAGGAGCTGTCTCTCCCCAACTCACAAAACCAGCCTAAGAAATCCAGSAGAGAGGATCTTTCCCATTCTAGGACTCTCAATATATCCCTGCAATTGGCAAGGTCCCATGAGGAACAGGGACTTTTTCCTCTTTTTACAGGAAAATCCTTCTTATTTGTCCATGAAAGCCAAAGTCTCGACTGCAGGGTGAGACAGCTCTTCTCTGGCTTTCACTGCCAAGGTGTCAGAGGCAGCAGCAGCTGC
>NW_026623990.1:231698-233347 GCF_030028575.1 Malurus melanocephalus | reverse complement strand
GGTGCTGCTGCTGAACCTTGAGCTTTGCAAGCACTTCAGAGCCAAACAGGTCCCCAGCGCTTTTTATACCCATCCCAAATCCATTGCTTCGTCCCATACCACACACACACACACACACACGCAGAGCTGTGCCTGCCCCATCTCCAATCCATGCCCCATTCTGGAGGGCTGCAGAGTGGCTAGAGGAACCGTGGAACCCCAGTGGGGTCAACATTTTGYTCCACTCTGCCCCAAACTGGCTGTGAGCCCTCTCTGGAAGCCCTGGGAACCCCCAGGATGAGGGACCAGCAGTGACCCCAGAACAGCTAAATAAGGCAGGATGCTGGTTTTAAGTCCTGGCTATAAAATTGAAAATGGCAGGGGCAACACTGTCAGATGAAGGAAGCACCTGCGGGGGCAGGCAGGAGGAGAACTTTGCCAGCACGGCCCAAAGGGACCAGCCAGAGCCACTGTGGGGTCACAAAAGGCCCCTGCAGTGATCCTGCAGTGGGGCCACTATTSCAGAGTGGGAGATGCCACATCCTCCCTCCCGGCCACAGGTCCCAGGCCGGACACCCCCAGGCACAGCAGCCCCGACACSGCAGAGCCCTCCCGCGCCTCCCCGGCTCCGAGCAAAGCAGTAACCAAACCCAGCCTACCGGCACGTTTCCCAAGGCTGGCGCGGTCCGGAGCAACGCACACACGACCCAGGTGGGTGTCCGAGGAAAACCCTCCGGCCCCCGGCTCCGCTGCTCCTCGGCCGGGGATGCAGAGCGGCTCCGCCCGCCCCGACGGGACCCGGCAGCTCCGCGTCCAGCCCCGGGCTCGGCTCTGCCACAGCCAAACACTGCACAGCAAAAGGCAAGCAGAGATCCATGTCTGGCCGCGACACCTCAAAGGGAGCTATTTTAAGGGGCCGGTGGGGAGCTGGGCGGTGGGTTGATTTGTTTGTTTTAAACGTGCAGCCGCAAAGGCTGCARTCCGCCTTTCTCCTTTTCTCTTGTGCCCGAGAAACTTTCTCCTTTTTACTTTTGGGGGAAGGAGAGGGTAAATTCCTTCAAACGTGAATTTGAAAGCATGCAAGGTTGGGCGGCTTGCTCGGCCCCTGCGGCRCAGGAGGGGATGGGGCACCCCCAGTCCTTCCACCGTGTCCCCAGTCAAGTTCAAGACGGGCCCGTCTGGGCTCTGCCCCGCTCAGCAAAGCTGCGGAGCCCGTGGTGCGGGTCGCTGCTCGCCCCCGGGGCTGGCGTTAGCCCGCGGCAAGTCCGTGCTCCCCAGGAGGATCCCCGAGGAGGATGCCCGAGGAGGATGCCCGAGGAGGATCCCCGAGGAGGATGCCCGAGGAGGATGCCCGAGGAGGATGCCCGAGGAGCCGTGCCCGCTCTGGCCGCGCTCCGCGGGCGATTCCCGCAGCAGCTCCGCGCCCCCTCGAGCAGGCGGTGCCCGCGGCCCCGGTGCACCAACATTTGCCGGGGACGGGCGCTTTCCACCATCGSTCTGGCTGCTTGGGGCTCCTGTGACGCCGGAGAAGTTTCTCGGGTGAGATGTCATCTCGAACYCTTTCTCCTCAGGACGAGGCTTTTCCGCATCCTATTCAGAAATAAAGAACAAAACAAACCAGACGATAACGGAGCAAGTGCTGCCCGCCGCGAGGTGGTCCCAGGCTCCCC
>NW_026623990.1:223805-229526 GCF_030028575.1 Malurus melanocephalus | reverse complement strand
CTGCAGCATCGTGGGCAGGGGGCTGCAACATCCCAGCACGGTGCTGGTTGCACTTKCACAGCCTTGCAGTACTGAACCACGCTCTGCAAACCGGGCAGCGCTTGCACTGCGCTTGCCGTGGAGCACAAAAAGAAACTACGCCATTTCCCCAGGCTGCACCCCAGCCACAGCCGAGACACGGCGCAGCGCTCGGGCCAGGCCGGGATCACGGAGCTCAGCTCTGCCCTGCTCTGCGGGAATCAGCCCTGAGCACGCCACTGACGGAGCATCACAGCTCAGGGAGGAAAGGGCTGGAGCACGGGGGTGATTTACCTTCATGTGTTTCCTAAGTGAGCTGGGATGGGTGTAGGATTTGTCGCACACCTTGCAGATGTAGGGCTTGTCCGAGGTGTGGACGTGCATGTGTTTCTTCCTGTCACTGCTGTTGGCGAAGCGCCTGTCGCAGCCCTCAAACTCGCACTTGAAAGGCTTCTCACCTGTGAAATTTAGAAAAGGTGAAGGAGGGCCATTCCTCTCTCCATCCCCACCTGCCTCCTCTYGGGACAATATCTGCCTCGCTTGTCCCCGCTTAGGGATGCACAAGCACCACAACAAATGAAGAAGGGGAAGATGGACAGCAAGGTTTGTTATGGATCAGATAAATTTGGATCAGCCATTATTACTTTTAACTCACCTCCCGCCAGGCCCACACTGGGCTCCAGCAGGGAAGGCGGCTGAGCGAGCTTGGGAAGGAAGAAGACCAGAGATAAATTCAGTMGCTCAAACAGCGAAGATACAAGCCAAAATAGGTTTGCTTCCTGCCTTCCTCCTCTCTTCCCTCCTCCCATGCAGGAGGGCTGAAGGAAAGTCCAGGCTGCAAATAAAAATACTTTGACAAAAGTATCGCCCATTTAATTAGGAGAAACGCCAATCAGGCCTAAAAATAAAAATAAAAAAAGGAACGGAAGTCACCGAAAATGAGATTTCATTAGCATTTCTACAGTTCCCTCCGCACAGCACTCGGGAGGCCAGGCCGAGAGCAGGCAGCGCCGCGCACCCCGCGCTCGGGCGAACGCCAGCCGGTCCACTCTGCGCTCCCCGGAGCCCTGCGTCCCACGGGGGACACACGGACACGGGCCTTACCTGTGTGCGTCCGCTTGTGAATCTTGAGGTTCTCGGAGCGGGCAAAGATCTTGCCGCAGCCCGGGAAGGGGCAGGGGAAGGGCTTCTCCCCTGTGTGCACCCGAATGTGGTTCACCAGTTTGTATTTTGCCTTGAAGGACTTGCCTTCCCGCGGACACTCGTCCCAGTAGCAGATGTGGTTGTTCTGCTCCGGCCCCCCGACGTGCTCCATGGTGACATGGGTCACCAGTTCGTGCATGGTGCTGAAAGTCCTGTCGCAGCTCTTCTTGGGCCGGCTGAGCTGGCTCTCGTCGAGCCACTTGCAGGACAATTCTTGCTTGATGGGCTGGCGCATGTACCGAAAAAATGCCCCAGGGCCGTGGTGGTGATGGTGATGGTGGTGGGCCGCCACGTTCATGCCCATATTCATATTCATGTGGTTGTAGTTGTGGAACTGGGCGCCGGCGTAAGGGTCCGTGCGGGGGCTGGAGACGGCCCGGTAGGGATCCGGCCGCCCGAAGAGGTCCCCGCGCAGCCCCAGGTGCATCTGCCCGTTGTCCACATGCCCGCTGGGGGACGTGTGGCTCGGGCTCTGCTCGTGCAGTCCCGGGAAGAGCAGGTAGCCCGGGGTGTCCGGGATGCCGCCGGGGCCGTGCAAGCCGCCGGGGGAGCCGCCGAAGAGCCCGTGCTGCGCCGTGCCGGACGCGGCGTCCCCGATGCCGGAGCCGCGGTTGCGGAACAGAAAGTCGCGGGTGGAGTTGAAGGCGGCGGCCCCGCCGTAGGAGGGCACCTGGCCGGCGTGGTGGTGGTGGTGATGGTGGTGGTGACCCAGGGCGCTGGCGTAGCCCGGAGCTTGCGGCGTGAACGCCGAGCTCTGCCCGGCGGCGAGGTCGTGCGGGGCCGCGTTCAGCTTGAAGGCGGCGGCGTGCGAGGAGTCCCCGAAGGGACCCAACCCCATACCGCCGGCGGCGCCGTCGCGACCGGGCATCTCGTGGTGCCGGGGCGCCGGGAAGCCGCCCACCCCCAGCGCCGGGAACTGCGGCCCTCCGTCCAGCAGCATCGTCATGGGCACGGGGCCGTCGGCGTGGCGGCAGCCTGCCGGCCCCCCCTCCTCCCGCCCGCCCCCCCAAAAAGTACAAAACCGCCCCGAAACGCAGCCGCACCCCGCCCCCCGCTGCGGGCGGGCAAGGAGGCGAGCAACCCCCGGCCGCCACCAAAACAAAAACGAAAAAAAACCCAAAACCAAACCAAAACAACAGCCCCGCACAGTCACCCGCCCCCCGAGGCGCCCACCCCCCGCGCCGAGCCGGGCACGGCGGCGCAGCAGGGCGAGAGGSGCTGCGCGGCCGCGCTCCCGCTCGGCGCCGTCGGGGCTCTGCCGGGCCGCCCGTCCGCGCCTCGCACATAAACCAACTGCGGGCCCGGCCGCGCCGCGCCAATGGGGAGCCGCGCGCCGCCGGTCACCTGACCCGCCCGCCGCCGCCCATTGGACCCGCCGCGCTTGATTGGCACGCGCCCCGCGCCGCCGCGGCCGCTGATTGGGTGCGCGCGCCCCGCAGGTACGGCGGGAGTGGGGGGGGGGCCCGGACGGGACGGGAACGGAATGGAGCCCTCGGAGCGCGGAGCCCCCTGAGACTCTCTGAGCCCCTCTGAGCCCCTCTGAGCCCGGAGCCCTCGGAGCGCGGAGCCCTCGGAGCGGGGAGCCCCCCGGAGCCCCTCTGAGCCCCTCGGAGCCCCTCGGAGCCCCTCGGAGCCCGGAGCCCCTCGGAGCGCGGAGTCCTCTGAGCCCCTCTGAGCGCGGAGCCCTCTGAGCCCCTCTGAGCGCGGAGCCCCTCTGAGCCCGGAGCCCTCTGAGCCCCTCTGAGCCCGGAGCCCCTCTGAGCCCAGAGCCCCTCGGAGCCCTGAGCCCTCTGAGCCCGGAGCCCCTCTGAGCGCGGAGCCCTCTGAGCCCCTCTGAGCGCGGAGCTCCTCGGAGCGCGGAGCCCCTCTGAGCGCGGAGCCCTCTGAGCCCCTCTGAGCCCGGAGCCCCTCTGAGCGCGGAGCCCTCTGAGCCCCTCTGAGCGCGGAGCCCCTCGGAGCTCCCGCGTGGGGCAGCCCCAGCCCGGCCCGGCCCTGCCCGTGTCGTCCCGGCTCCGTGTGCGCTGCCCCCGCCGCCGCTGCCCCTCCTGCTGCCCGCCGTGTCCCGCCGCCCCACGCCTCGCGGGATGCTTGCCCGGGGGTGTGCGGCGAGGAGGCGTAAAGCCGCTGCAAAGCCGCCGCGTTAATTAAAAATAATAATAAAAAAAATTAAAATAAAGCCGAGACTGTTTATAGTTTATTTTTATATATGTACATGCATATTTAGATATTTGTTTTATTGTTCAGTGCATTTTTATTTTTATTGACTGAACGCGAGAGCAGAACCGCGCGCAGCACRCACGGAAAGCGCGCTCCCGCCCCTCGGCCCCGGGCGCTGCCTGACCGGACCCGGGCTTCACCCCGGGCTTCACTCCAGCCCCGTTTCCATCCCCTCGCTCCGTTCCCCACTCTGCGCCGAGCCTGGAGTGCGGCCGAGCAGAGCCCGGCACGGCGGCTCCCGAGATGGCTTTTTCCTACTCTCGTTTATCTCTTTTCTCTTTCTTTTCTTTCCTTCCTTTTTTCCTTCCTTCTTTCCATTTTTATTTCTTTCCTTTTTTATTTCCTTTTTTTTTCTTTTCCCCCCTCTTTTTCTATTTTTTCTTTTTCTTTTTTCTCTTTTTTTCCTTTTTCTTTCTTTGCTTTTTCCTTTTTTCTCTTTTTCTCTTCTTCTTTCTTTTCTTTTTTTCCTCTTTTTCTCTTTTCTCTTTTTCGTTCTTTCCTTTTTTCTTTCTTTTTTTTATTCTTTCTTCTTTTTCCACTTTTTTCTTTCCTTTTTTCTTTTTTTTTCTCTTTCCTCTTTTAATTTTCTTTTAAATTTTATTTTGCAAGGGCAATGTTCTGCCTTGGAATAATTATCAGTTGCAGACAGCGCTATAAATCCACTCATTTTCTGTTCTGGAAAGCATTTGCAAAGAACTATGGGGAGCAAGAGTGGAAATAAAAGGCAGAAAGAAAGATGGCTGTAATTGTAATATCCTGAGGTTTGCTGAGCCCCCAAGTCTGGCTATTGGGCAGCTCTCAGGCTCGCCGCCGGCTCTCTGCAGGAAACGTAAAATCTGATCAAGTTCAGAGACGCATTGAGAGACCGCTTCAAGCAGCGCTTTATAACCGCGGCCTTTTCACATTCTTCCCCCAATCAGCCCCGGGAAAGGCTTCGTCTTCTTTATTTTATGGTTTGCAGGGAGCGCAGGAAAAAAAGAGAGAGAGAGGGAAGNAAAAAAAAAAAAAAAAGAAAGACAGAAAGAAAGAAAGGAGGGGAAAAAAACCCCACCGATATAAAAATCTCCCCGAGAGGTAACACCGGTGTCCGTCAAACACTCAAATTTCCCAGGCCACAGCCGCCAAGAACAGTCCTAAATTTGGAAGGTGAGTCCCTCGCTGGCGTCAGCGCACGATCGCAGCAGAGCAGGAGGCGGGAGCGCCGGGACCCGCCCTGGGGGAGCCTACGGGGGGAACCGCCGGGGGGTCGGGGCCGCTTTGCTGCTGTCCCCGCTGCACCCGCGGCTGGTCCCGTTCCCGTTCCCGTTCCCGTTCCCGTTCCCGTTCCCGTTCCGCGGGCGGTGGGACCGGCAGGATCGTAGCCTTGCCGCGGCTGTCCGGGAGCCGGGACAGGGCCAGGGCCAGGGCCGGGCGGTCACCGGGCTGCGGCCCCGGGACAGCGGGCGAGGCCGTGCACCCTCCGTGCGGCTCCGCTGAGCCGCTACCTGCCTGCACTGCGCCGTGTCCTCAATTACCTCCGCACGTGTTGGGTGATCTCGACAACAGCGTACCCCCAGAAAAAAACAAAACAAAACAAAAAAAGAAAACAGAGAGAGAAGGAAAGACAGAAAGAATGAAAAAGCGCGCGGGGGGAGGGGGGTGCTAATTCAATTATTCCCGTCAGCTGAATGCAGGGGAGGGCAGCGCCTCTGATGTCGCCGAAGCGCCGACCTGGGGCGACGGAGGGCGACTGACCCCACGTGTGGCGTTGTGTCCCGGAGGGGTGGGACGAGTCGGGGCCGGGCCGGTGGCCGGGCTAAGCTGAGCTGCCGGCCCAGGTGCGCCCCGCGGAGCTGCGGCTGCCCCGACCGGAGAGGAGCAAGGGTGGCTACACGGCCAGAGAAGCTTTAAAAAAATTGTTTCTTGCCTAAAAAAAAACCTTTCCGCGTCGGCAACGGCGGGATCACGGGGCTTCGGGAAAAACATCCCGGGGGCTTGGGGTTGGGGACTAAAATGCAGCAATTGTAGCTTTGGACGAAGATTCGCCGTTTCGGCAGGGTTTTGGTGGCCAGAGCTCTGCCTTGAAGCTGTGAACCCGTGTACCTGCGGATCGGGCTACATCAGTTAACCTATAAATCTCTTTTTATATGTTTCCCATTTCTACTCTATCAACTTTGCCTGGGCGTGTGCACCCGGCAGCATCCGCACTGGCTTACTGTCACTATTTACACCGCACCGCTTCCTGAGTGGAATTTGCCAATTTGGGGAGCAAAAATTGTAGAAAACGCTTTTACTATTTTTTTT
>NW_026623990.1:191516-223095 GCF_030028575.1 Malurus melanocephalus | reverse complement strand
CCCTGTGCCAGACCCCCTGTGCCAGGCTCCCTGCGATGCTGCCCTGGTGAGGGATTCCCGGGCCTTAACGCTGCCCATCCCTCAACCCGGCACGGTCCGGAGAGCCTTGCCAAGGGGAAGACTGCAAGGTCTGGGTCCTCCAGCGCAGGAGGAAAACCCGGTCCCAGTGAGTGCCCACTCGTTRTGGCAGATTCCGCAGCGGGGCAGAGGCAGGTGAAGTTTCCGCAACGCCCACGGGAGTGGAAGGTCCGTGGCTCCATGGATTTCCCTCATCTCTTACACCGAAGGTGTGAAAAAAAGGCAAAACAAACGCAGAATAACAGCAACAAAAATACCCTCGTGCTGAGCTGCGAGCCAGTGGAGAGGGGAATACTCGATCCACCCTAAAGAGCTTTTAAAATGCGCTGTATCGCGGTTAAATGAATATCCTTAACAAGCGTAAAGACAAGTAGTTTTTCTCCTGCCATAAACATATTGCACCTCCGGTGTAATTATATGCAAACCAGGAGCGAACGAGACATTTCCATTGTAGCTGTCACTCAGCAGAGGGGGAAGCCCGTGTACATTTGAACTTCAGAGATCCGGGCTGGAGTAAACAGGTCTGAACTTCGGCAAGGGGAGGGGGCGAGGAATTTCAAAGGCCAGATGGAGGCAGGCAGAAAGACTTGAGAGGCCAGGAAATGTAGGTGCCAGCAGGCTCCATCCTGCAGCTCTGCGAGCCGGCCGGAACCGGCAACCTCAGCCACAGACCAGGGATTGTTGCACGTTTTGTGGCGATGAGGAGAAGTTTCCCCCAAAAATGAGGGTCACCATTCAGCTGTGTGGGAAATATGCACTGGGCTCGGAAGCGAGTGGGAAAACCACGAGGAGCAGTTCGAGTGCTGCGGAATAAATTGGGTCCTGTCGCTCCAGTGGGGCCGAGGCTAACCCGGGGTAGGGAACAACGGGTGTCGAGATCCTGTGGGAAGCCGAGGCCGCTCCCTGCACCTTGGGGTGCCCACAGGAGTGACCCCAGGGAAGGCCACCCTCTGGAAGGGGGAAACACCCACTCCTCATCTCCCCCAGCCTCTACCTACTGGCAAAGCCGTTGGGAGAAGGCACGGGAGCCGGCAGAGGGGTAAGGCGGCATCCCGGCCCGGCAGAGAGCATCCTCACCCTCCGGCCGCCCTCTTGAAACCCCCCCTCTGAGGAGCAGAGAGGGTGCGGGGAAATGGCGAATATCTCAATCAGCGAGGAGCTGACCTGTGACCCGGAGGGTGGCTCTATTGTCCTGCTGTTGCGGGGGACACAGACTTTAGTAAGACTTTCTGCGTGACTGAGCCCTGAGGGGCAACCGCAAGCCCAGAGCTCCCGGGAGGCATCCCGGCCTCGGGAGTGGCCGGGCCGGCATCAGCTCCTGGGGCAGAGCCGCCCGAGCCGAGCCCGCTGCCTTCTCCCACCGCTGTTCCCGAGCCCGTACCCGRAATAGGCCCCGTCCTGTCCCGGGCCCTTCTCCGGGAGCCGGGCGGGGCTGRCTGGAGCCTCCCCACCCAAGGGCGAACACCGTGGGATGGAGCGGCCCCGGCTGGTGCCCCTGGATGTGGGAGTTGGAGTTTGACCTGCAGAGATTCTTGGAGGAGCCGATGGGGATAAACGAGAGGAAGAACAAGCAGGGCTGTCCCCGCAGAAGCCCTCGCCCCAATCGCTCATCCCGCCCGGCCCGGCCCGTCCCGTCCCGCGGCTGCGGCGGGCCCGGGAGCGGGGCTGGGCACGGGGCGGCGCTGCGGAGTGGTCACCTCTGGCCACTGCGGCCACCAGAGCCCCGCGGCTCCGGCCACTGCGGCCACCCAGAGCCCCGCGGCTCCGGCCACTGCGGCCACCCAGAGCCCCGGGGCTCCGGACACTGCGGCCAGACACTGCCCCGCGCCTCCGGACACTGCCCCGCGGCTCCGGACACTGCCCCGCGGCTCCGGACACTGCCCCGCGSCTCCGGACACTGCCCCGCGSCTCCRGACACTGCCCCGCGSCTCCRGACACTGCCCCGCGGCTCCGGACACTGCCCCGCGGCTCCGGACACTGCCCCGCGGCTCCGGACACTGCCCCGCGSCTCCGGACACTGCCCCGCGCCTCCAGACACTGCCCCGCGGCTCCGGACACTGCCCCGCGGCTCCGGACACTGCCCCGCGCCTCCAGACACTGCCCCGCGGCTCCGGACACTGCCCCGCGCCTCCGGACACTGCCCCGCGCCTCCAGACACTGCCCCGCGGCTCCGGACACTGCCCCGCGGCTCCGGACACTGCCCCGCACCTCTATCCGCGCACGGACGGGTTCCCCGAGCCCCGCCCGTTAGGCGGAGGATGTGGAACAGGAGGCCGTGGGGCTCCGTCCGGGTCCAACCCGCTGCCGCCCGTCCCCGGGCCAGCCCGTCTCTCCCCGGGGCCTCACAGCAGGTGTAAATGCCGGTAACAAACCCGCTGCCCGGGGGCAAATCGCCCCCTTTGAACCGGCACCCGGACGGGCCCTAAGCAGCGGTCTGTACCTGCCCAGGGTCAGCCCCGGSTGCTGCCGAGCTCCGGGGAGCAGACGAGCCCATCCTAGGGACCCTCCTCAGCCTGCAGCRGGTCCCCGGGAACACCCCGGCGTGTGCCGGGGCTCGAGCGCTTTTCCCGGTGCCCGGAGCCCGCTGGAGAACGCAGAGTTTCCTCTCGCTCCAAGCTCTTCCCCTCCCAGCCCCGGGCACAGCCACGGCCCAGAGCTGGAGTGCCGACTGCCGGAGTCCCCGCTGCCCTTTGCCCGGGCTGGGACCTGCGAGCCGCCGGGACTCCCCTGAGCAGAGCCATTTGGTGCTCAGGCGGAGCAGGGATCTGAGGGGGCTGTAGGTGGGCTCCGGCACCCCGAGCCCAGCCCGAGGGGTCGGGTCCCTCAAGTGTCGGCTCCGGCGGCTCGGCGGGCACACCGGTAGCCAGGCACCGAGGGTGTCCTCCGCAGCCAGCATTCCCTAAAGACACGATTTCGCCAGCCCCGAGAATGTGCTGGAACAAGGGTTGAACGATTTAAAGTAAACAATTAAAACGACGATTTCCCTCAACCGCCGAGGGTTTTCCCCAAAGTATCTAGGAGAGAACCAAGCTCTCCTTCGCTCTGCGGCCGGGACACATCCCCGACGSTCCCCTTGGGTGATCTGCCCATTCTTTAATCTCCTGTGTTCTTTTCCTCCCCGGGGTGCCGCCACACAGCGGCGGGCTCTGACCCGCTCCCGCTCATTTCATCAAGGAGGGCAGCGCTCCCGCAGCGCTTCCAGCCCCGCCGGGCTTGGGCCGCCCCGGGCACCGTGGGYCGGGGGCTGTGCGGCCGTGGCTCAGCCCTCGCACGCCTCCCTGGGTTAAACAGCCCCGCAACGGGAGCCGCTTTCACCGGTGAAACCCACTCCAAGTTTTGGGGCCAAGGTGGATGAATCACAGCGGTGCGGAGTGGGACGAGGGCTTCTGCCCGGGTCCGGGTTGGCACCGGTGTGGTTCATCCCCTGCCTGAACCCTGGGGCTTCGGGGAGAGCCACCTCCATTCTTGCTGCCGATAYCCCTACACAGACACCCCTTGCGAGTCTGACACCCCCATCCCCCTTCTGTATTTTTGCTATCGAATACCCTCAGGCTCCGCTCTGCGGGACGCGGGCGCGCAGGGAGCGCAGCCCGGGCGCGGGGGGCAGCGAAGGGACACCGCAGCACGATTAACCCGTCTGTAAATGGTGGGCTTGCCACGGGGCGAAAGAGTCGATGGCTTTTAAAGGACTTTTATTTGCCTTCCCGGAGAATCAGTTCTGTAACGAGAATCYTGTCGGGCAGAGGCGGGGGAGATGGCAGCTGAAAACGTGCTTCAAGTGAGCAACCCCCTACCCGACAATGCCCGGGGGAGGGAGGACTTGCCGCAATCTGGGCTTTGAGAAGCACACCAAAATAAAAATAAATAAAATAAAATNGAATTAAAAAAAAAAAAAAGGAAAAAAAGAGATAGAGATCAAGAGAGAGAAACCAAGGTAAATCCAAAAGCAACCATCCAAAGGGAAAGCCCCATCGCAGCCCTTCAGCTGCGGCTCCCACATGAAGGCAGCTCTGTGCCCTCGTTGCGTTCCGATTCCGCGGGGCCGGCGGGTGAGCGCTTGCGGGCAGGCTGCGGGCAGGGCTGCCCGCGGGACTCCATCTCCTCTCAAGTTTTCAAAGCCAGGAAACAGCCATTTCCCGCTACCTTCGCCCATTCCCCCATAGCTTTCAAGGCGTCCACATTTATTTTTAAAACTCTTCTGAGAGCCGTAGTAAATTGAGTTTGCTTGTAGCTACAAAGGAGAAAGTTAAGCATTTGTCTCTGCTGTTGTATAGGCAGCCAGTTGTTTTAATTAAAGGGTGGGGATCCGTGATATATACACCAGATAAAAGCAAATGCACAGAATAAACTAATTAAAACATTGTGTTTGGAACACATTTTATTTCTTTTTTTGATCTTAGCTGTGTTTTAAAGAAATGTCAGCGCACTATAAAGCAACCTTATTTCCCTTATAGTGTGCGGCGCTTTTCAAAGGCTAGTGTGATATATTTTAGAAAAGAAATCCCGCTGTGAAAGCTTGCGTGTCTTCTCTTTACCAAACTAAGCTCTTGTCAATCATGCCAAGGCATAACCAATCACCAAGTCCCTTTTTGGAAAGCAGCTCATCCCGCTGTGCTTTTATATATCACACCGCAGCATGTTTAGATGCATTTTTACTATCACTTCAGGAGCGGTGACTGATGAGAGCGCAGTTACAGTACCGGCTTCCCCAAACGCCAGTTATTAACAATTTGCCTGGCTATTGTGTGCGTGTCTTTCTCTCCCTCCTCCCTTTTTCCTGTCTCACGTTGCCTCTATTTGTCATGGACACGAAGATGCAGGGAATATTGGGGCCGGGGGTGGGGGTGGGCTTCCGAGGTGCCCATCACCTGCCTGGGAAAGGGTGACAGAATATTTCTCCCCAGTCAAGGGGAGGCAGAAGCCTCTCGGCTCGAGGCTCTCCCGATAGCATTGCGGAAAATAAAAATAAGGACACCCCACCTTGTAACGTGCTCGCACTTTCCACGCCAGGCTGAGGGGAGCCCCGCTCAAAGTCCCCGCGCCCCCGGAGCCCCATGTCCCCGTCCCGCCGCTCCTGAGCCCCGCGCAGGTTCCGCGGCCCATCGGGGTCCGGCTGCGGGCGGAGAAGGGGCAGAGCACGGCGAGGWGTGTGTCGCGACATGAGCCACACCGGCACGGATCGCGACAATACCGCCCGCATTTCCTCTCTCCTTTAACGCGGAGCCCCGAAATCGTTGCAGGGGCGCCGCGTTTACCTCTTGAACCCGACGGCAAGTGAGAAAAAAAATTGACATTTATTCTTTTTGCTAAATTTCTGGACCCTAATTGAAGACAAGTGGCAAATGGTTTTTATTAAAACCCGCCTCCAATTCCGGGCGTTTCCAGACAAATTGTGCAAACCTCTGGCATCGCGCACGTACAGCTACATCCAATATTACTCGCTTCAGTAATATATCAATATCGTCTGGTTCTGTATCTCTTTCCAGGCGCAAATTTCAGGACTCGGCTGTGCACAGATCCCCCCTGCGGGTCCTTTAATATGACCATGTCAGAGACCACAGAAAGGGGAGTCGGGAAGGACGGGCATCCCCGACCCCCTCCGCCTTCCAAGGGGACCTGAGCATAAAGACTGCCGATGCTCAACCTATTTACAGAGATGCCCCACCTTGCTCCATYATTTTATCTCATAAGATTTCGCACCTCTCGTTTGTAGGAAAAGGAAGCACCTTTTCCCCAGACTTTGGGGTCTCCCCACGGTCCCTGTGTGGATTTGGTTGTACGGGGAGACACGAGATTATTTTGTCATTTGCCTTAGAAATGGGATAGATGCAGGCATTTATTTGTATCGTATTTCTCGTTTAACTCAGAAGCGGCGGCGATTGCTGCATCGCGTCAACCCTGAAAAGAGAATTATAGGTACAAATGGACCCAGTGGCTTACTGGTGCAGGGGGAAAAAAATAAATACATATATATTTTGCATCCTTTCAATGCCTGGCACTTCAATGGCATCCTTTCAATGCCTGGCACTTCGCGTACCGGGTCCCAGCCCATGATTTGCCCTGCAGGAAGATCTCGGGCATCTGCGCAGGAAAGCGCCTGTGTCCATCCCGCTCCCCCGCAGCAGGACCGCAGAACTCCACATCCCCAAAGTCACCCCATCCCAGGAGCCCCGGCACGGCGCTTGGTGGAAGAAGGGGCGAGCAGGGAATGCTGCCGACAATGCCCCAGCCCCTCCACACCCCACAAAGGGGTCTGCGACTTCCAGCCTCACCCGTCGTGTCGTGCTCCCCCTCCATACGAGCAGCAATCAGTCTTTTTCTTTGACTTTCCCTGGGAATTTTCCTCGCCATCAGGCAGAGGAAAAAAAAAATCTTTCTTTTGTTTTACCTTTCCCCCTTTCTCCAAAAAATTTGTGTCTTTGACCCTCCTCAAAACCGGTGCTTTGAGAGGTCTCATCCCTTCTGGCCGCAGTCAGGTCATGCAATGGGACCGATTCAGAGCTTCACACGTGTGCCAGAGCCGCTGTTGCGTTTCTGGAAGACTCACACTGTTYCTCCCTCCCTAAATCTCCCCCAAAGGGGATTTTCTGCCCCTTCATCCCACTGGCAGAGAGCAAAATTGGAGCCGGTGCTGTGTGGGGGCTTGGGAAGAAGGCGTGCTGAGAGAGGGGGGCTGCAGGGGCAGAGCGCTCCCAGCTGAGCTCAGTCTGTGGGCACAGGGGCACCTGGGTGTCCCAGGGCATCCTCACCGTTTAGGACAGAACTGAAGAGCTGATGTGGCACTTGGCGATCTGGGGCAGAGGAGCAGCCCCGCACGGAGGGACAGCCCCGCTCGTGTGGCAGCAAAGGCACAGCGCAGACCCCGCTGTCACACGCCTGAATCACAAACTGCGCTGCTGCCGCTCCCGGGGCTCTGCACAGACGTGACAAAGGTGCTCTGCCCTCCCGTAGCTTCCTCGGCAGAAGGGAAGGGACACTGTGGCAAAWGCACCTGTTGGGATTGCAGCAAAATATATACGGATGCAGGTGCCAGGAAAGCCTTGGCATCAGCTGCACAAGCCTGCCAAAGGAGTTGTTATCAGGTCTCCAATATCAAAAAGATTCACTTTAAAAGAGTTCTCAAATACTGCTGTTTCAAAATGGTACTCTGCTTGATCCCTTCCCCCTCCATAGCTTTGCATTTCCTGAACCTTCACAGGGCAGAGATTTATTTACTTGGCTTGAACCTTCACAGGGCAGAGATTTATTTACTTGGCTTTTCTTCTCTAAATAATTAATTCAGCAAATGTTAAAAAAAAAAAAAAAAANNNAAGGTAAAAATAAGCACGCAAAAATAACCCAAGATGTGGCAAAAAATACAAGATAACCTCCAGCCCGAAGATCCAAGTAGTACACACAGCACTAAAATGAAGGTCCTCAAATGCAGGGGAAAGAAATCCAGCTCCCCAGTCAGAACCAGAAAGCCCTAGAAATGACCAGTTTTATCAGCCTTCTCCTGAGAATTGCCAGGAGGCACCGTCCGAGTGTCCCTTGGCACTGCTGGGAGCCCCTTCCTGCAGCGTGCGGGGTGAGGGGTGGCCAAGGGGAGGCAGAATGCACTGGGGTGGTGTCCCCCTGTCCCCCTGGGTGTCCCTCAGCCCCAGAGCCTGTGCAAAGGGCAGGATGCTCACCCGACAGGGACACAGAACATTTCTGCTGCTGCAGTGCAGGATTTCACTTCCCAACAGTTTCAACAGTATTGATTCCTCTAAAAGGTAGAATTTGGGCTTTAAGGTTTTTAGCTCATTTTTCCACATGARAAGCTTTCCACCTTTCCCTGGTGCCAGGCTTGGGAAGAGCAATAACTCCCAGCACAGCAGTTTTCCCTGCAAGCACTGCTCCGAGGAATGGGCACTCCCCATCTTGAACAGCATCAGCCACTGCACAAGTTACCTGTGGGTTTGCACAAATCCCAAAGCTCCCCATACAGAACAGGCAGCTGCTCCAGAAGGGAAACATTCACCAGAAAGGACACAGAAAAGCTCCCCAAAAAAGATTAAATTCTTTTGAAAAAATCTCCATATAAAATACTTTGGAGAAAGTCTGATGATGCATGCCCAGCAAAACCAGAGGGCTGGAAGTGCAGCAGTCCCTTGGCTGTTCCAACCAGAAGCATTCAGAAAATGCATTTTCCAGCTATGCACAACCATCCCCTGCAAAGCTCACCCCATAAGTGCCAAGATCAAGTTTAACTCATTCAAGCCAGGGATGGCCTCACCTGCTGGCAGCTGTGGCAGTGCTGAGTGTGCAGSAGTGAAGTGCTAATGTGGGAGCAGCAAGGGCTGATTTGGCAGCTCTCTCCCAATCTGAGGATCAGAGCCTAAGCACAAATAAATTTCCCACCCCCACACTGCACAGAGCTAAGATGGTTTGTGCCTCTCGACTTTAATGAGGATTCAGCTGGAGGAAAGCAGGCAAAACAGTGGACTGGTATCTGGAGAGATGGAAACAGCATTTCTAGCTTTACATTGGAAATTAAATCTCTTTTTCATATAGATTTTGAATTTGCAATGTATTTATGTTAGATTGCTTTCTTCTAAAGTGTAGATTTTGTTGCTGGAAATAATTTTACACTCATTTTTAGTGTGAAGATAGGAAACTAAAATCTTCCAAATCCATCCACCTGGAACAGTACGTCAAGGAACAGCACACAAATAGCTATGTTGGCTTTTTTCTTCATAAGGTGAAAATTAATTTGGGATTCTAAAAGCTTCACCAGGAAGACAATAACATTTAAATAAAGGGCATGGCCTGAGGTCTCCAGCAACTCCCAACTTTTGGAGATGTTGATGGCAATCAGACATGTAAATACCTTTGGAAACATGGTTCTGGGGCCCAGAGGATGAAGCTGTGTGTGCTTTCAGCCTCACTGAATCCCAGGCAAGAAGCAATGTTTTGGAGGTGCAGATGTTGGCATTATTTAGCTGATATGTTTCTTTGTAAATTCATCTTCATTTTGTACTTTTTATTGAACTCCAGAGAGCAGACAGAAAGATTATTTGGGTTGGAAAGTTTTCAGGGTATGAAAGCAAATGATACCCAGACCAACTGTGGTGTCACTATAGTAATATATATAATTATAATAATTTCCACCTTGAGAATTAGGAGCTTCATAAAACAGCAGCATAAAATTGGTGTTTAGAATAGAAACTTGGCCCCGAGTTCTTTCTGCAGCTGCTCCAAAACTGCACACAAATCTCACCACAGGACTAGTGCTATTGTTTTTAATGGATTACATTCTATTAGATTTTTGAAGCGCATTCACATCATAAAATGCATGCAGGAAGTACTGTGTATGTAAAACACAGCCACATTAATTATGAAAGCTAGTAAATGAATCATACATTACTGCAAATATATTATGCAYTGCTTACATTGCTTTGCTGTGGCATGTTTGCACGATAGAAATAGAAACTAGAAAGGAAAGTTGGTAAAAAAAAAAAAAGGAGAAAAAAAATAACATCAGTTGAGGAGGCAAGAAGAAAGAGGAAAATCACAGAGAGAAGATGAGGCAACAGCATGACCTTGTTTTTATATGAGGCCAAAGTAACAGCCCTTGTGATATTCAAGCACCTGGGCACTGCAAACCCATGAGTCACGGGGAGCTGACAGGGTGATTTCTCTGAGAAAGATATGAGTGATTTTGATAACAGAATCATATGGCCTGTCTCACACAGCGCTGCTAGGGCTTGTGGATTCCTCTGTCTTTCACAGAACGATGTGCCTGGTTACAGATTTCAGCCAAGAGTCGCTCATGTATTGGATATGAGGAGTTAACTGGCTTTTTAAGATGATGACTTATTTCCTGCCAAATTTGCTTTAAGAAACCACTTCAGTTCCGTGCATGAGACTTCATGTTGCTTTGATTTATTACCCAGGATATAAATGGGGAGCTGTCTGGTTATAGAGGAAATCAGAGCAAAATTAAGTTTTTTCTCCTATAGGAATAACRCAACTGTTCCGTGCAGCCAAAACACATTATCTTGTCTGTAAAACTGTCGCTGCACGTTTGTATATATGAGATGGGAGAAATTGCACACCACGAGTCTGCCGAGATAATGCACATTCGGCTCAACTTGCAGCCAAATCACGATGTGATGTGAGGCTGTTGATACATGTTAGGAACTGCAGAGCAGCTCCTCAAATRGAGAAAACACAAACGCTGAGCTCAGTCCGTCCCCTGGCTGGAGAGCTCGGCCAGCAGGGAAAGAGCCCGCCCTGCCCGCCKGGGCGCTGCTCTTGGCAGCTCTGTCTCTTGAGCAAAAGCTGTTTTCCACGTTGTTTGTCCCGTTGCGTTCCTGCCGAGCCTGCGGGTGTTTGTGTCGGCTGCAGGGGCAGGGGCTGCATGCCGAGCTGCGGGTGTTTGTGTCGGCTGCAGGGGCAGGGGCTGCAGCGATCTCTCTCCGCTGCTCAGAGCTCCGATCTCCTCCCGTTCGGGGCTCTGCTCTCCCCCAGCGCTGCTGCGGGCACCCAACAGCTCCCGTTTGTTCTCGAGTGCAAACTGCCAGAGAAACACAACATCCACCCTGGACTGAGTTCAAACCTTCCCAGGCTCTGCCAGGCAGTCAGGAGCTCATCTCACAGTGCAATCCCGAAACTTTCACTCAATTTTAAGGCTTTTCTYGCGGGCTCAGTCTGACGCGCACACATTTTACTGAAAGGGCTGCTCCACGCTCTGCTCTGAGCTCGCTGCGATCCGTGGCACTGCAGGGACACAGAGGAGCCGGGGCTGACTCTGGACTGGGACACAGAAGGGCGATGGGGCGGGTGAAGGGTCTGGAGCACAGCTCTGGTGATTCCCAGCTGAGGGAGCGGGGAATGTTCAACCTGAACCGCCTTCCCTGGAGGWGTTTAAAGACAGAGATGTGGCACTYGGGAGCATGGCTTAGTGTGSGCTTGGCAGTGCTGCGTTAACTGCTGGACTTGACGATTTTAGGGAGATTTTTCAACATAAATAGCTCCACGGTTCTCTGTTAAACCTTACAGAACCCTTTCAGTTTTGTTACATATGGAAAGGACATTTCCATTTCACAACTCATGTTAATGAACCCCATGGAGAAGTCGGCTGATTTTTACTAGAGAAAAATCTTTGAAAGAAGGAATCTTGAAAAAGAGAGTTTAAGATGAGCTAAGCCCAAGGAGGAGGAATGGCAAGAGCAGACACARGGGTAGGTGCTTGCTGCTGGTGCCCTTTCTGGTAACTGCACTCAAACAGCTCTGTTCAAGAACCTGTTCCACACAGCCCCATGGCCAGGACTGTTCTGGCACCTCAGATACAAAAATAGTTCAGAGAAATATCCAGGGTTCGATGTCTGTTCTTACTGCCCTGCGAGTCTRAACATCCAAAAAAGCTAGTTGCATTCATTTGGGGTCAGACCTTACATTGCATCTCTGGGATGAAATAAAGGAAAAATGTTGGGGCAAAGGGACCTCTGGAGGTGTTGAGTTCAGGCCCCCACCAAAGGCAGGGCTAAYGTCAAGGTCAAATCATAGTAAGCTTTTTACAGTACACAATCTGGAAAAGCCATGAAGGAATTATACTGATCTCCCTCTCTCCAGATAACTTTGCTGAGATCTTTCACATAAAATTCTCTCTTGGTCTCACTTTTGGCTGGATAAACCCTTTTAGGAAAGTCTCAGAGACTGTACTGAGCACAGATTTGGATTTTCTAAGCCAGTAAAGCTTTCCTGCCACAAGTAAATTCACCATCCATTCTTAAAACCTTGAGAAGGTTTAAATGGTTTGAACTGAGTACCGGTCAGATCATTCTGAAATCCACCTGCACTGACTCCAGTGTGTTTTGGACGAGGCCCTGAAGCAGRGGACAAAACTAATGATGTGTTTTGTAGTTGAAGAGCACTGTCTCTGTGTGTCAGTGCTGTCTCTGTGTGTCAGACTGTCACACAGCCTGTGGCAGGGGTGAGGACATGGCCATGGACCCAGCACAGTTAGCTCTGCCCACCCTCCTTTAAGAAATAAGAGGAGAAAAAAGTGGGAATAGAAATCTAGGAACATGGCAAACAGATCAGGCAAATCAAAAGCCTGGGGATGAGTTAATTGCATTTGACAAACCCCTTTCTCCCCATCCACAGTCACCTCTTCTCCCAAATCTCGACGTGTCATGCATGCCAGAGAACGGCTGCAATGCAATCCCTCAAATGCAGGGACTTGGAATCAGCGTGGGAAGCTCAGTGGAGCAATTCTGGCACCTGAGAGACTCTGCATAACACCTCTCTTCCTCAGGATGCAAATGTGTCCTGCTGACCGTGGTCAGCTAGAGAAGTGCACCTGGCAGGAGATTGTTTCAGTGCAATTTACTGTTTGGCTTATGTGAAGTTATTAACAGGGCAAGGAAAGATTCTGGATGCTGGTTGTAGGAGCCGGGTGGTGGGTGGTGCATCATGCATCAGCAAGGTGGGGCTGTGGACTGGCTCTGGGCTCCATCCCTGCTCATCCTCTGAGGCTCTGGTGCAGAGCCAGAGCTCTGCTCCCTTCTGTCTCACATTTCCACCACCTTAGAACCAAYAAGAAAAATAAAACTTTTAGCTGATTTCTGATAGCTCCAGGCAAACTAGAACCTTTGTCAAGGAATTACATAAAGACAGTATTAAAAATTAGGGTTTTCTCTGAAGTCCTTTAGACACAGAGGTTGCAACCAACACCTTTCTTGGCAGCCAGAGAARCCAACCGACCATCAGGACCCCGTTTCACCACTTACAGAGCCTTGTCAGGAAAGATCGATAGTTGGCATGGTAACAAGCTCATTTCCCAAGAATAGAGCTCCTTTTTATTAAATTTGGCTGGCTATTGATCAGTTCCTGATCCACGTATCAAAACATGACAAGCACTTAATGACTCACAGATTTTTATTTGGGCGAATAAAAAAATRATAATATCATGAGGCAGCCGGGGGCTGCTGTCGCTTCAAAGCACAGCCTTGGGCTGGGACTGCATCTGGGCCCAGTGCAGGCTGCAGGGATGGCAGATGAGCACAAATGTCACCTACTCCTGGTGCAATTTTAAAACCTGTTTTGCCCTGCCATGGGGGTCTCTTGGAGCAGCACCCCCATCAAGCAGCTTTGTGCTCTGCAGGATTTTATCTCTTCTCCCCACKTACTCTCCATGTCTGGCCACTGTCTGTTAACAGAGAGGCTGTGCAGTCCCTCCCCRGAGCTCCCAACCCTCCAAAYCCTCCAAACCCAGTGGTTTCCCAAAGGCTCCTCTTTGGACCTTGAGATCTTTCCCTCTCCAGTGGGGTCCCCACACAGCTGCAGTGTGCAGTGAGGCTGTGTCACACTGCAATGGGGCAATTGATGCACTCAGCCCATGCACATTAGCGAYAGCAGCTCGAAAGTTTGTGTTAAACTCATTTACCTCGGTTCTCACAAGCAGGGCTGTTTCCTTTGCATCCCTAAGCACGTGGCACATTGGCAGAGGGGTCTGGAGCTGCAGCAAACCCACCCTGTCACTGCTGCTCCTGGAGCCTGAGTGTGCCAGACTGGGCTGGGCTCAGGCACTGCACCAGTGGCCATGGTTTGCCTYGAGATTGAGCAGCTGAGCCTCAGGCAGAGCCTGGCAGCAGCATGAATCTCACAAACCACTTGTAGTTTGTCCCTACACGGGCCCCCAGCTACCTGTGCCAGCTCCTGCCCAGCTGCAGAGCCAAAATTCAGCCCAAACAGATCAATGATTGATCTGCAGGTGAAGAGCTGCAGCAAAACCCTGAGTGCTTCCCCTTGACCACTTMTACCAAAGACACTCAAAATCACGTCAGTAATGTTGGCACTTTCTGCTTACAAATTAACATCCAGTAATTCAAGCAGTCAGTAAATATTGCTAAGGAAAGCCGTGGTGAATGTGAGGATCAGCCATTTGCCACTTTGAGCTGTTTTATGGATTTGAACAGACCTCTGCTCTCGGGCACTGAAAGGGGCTGGAAAACCCCATAAAGCACCAGAGAGCATCCTCCAAACTCTCCAGGGTGGGCAAATGCAGAGCAGAGCATAGAGACTGAAGAGCCTGGTCTTGCACTAGGATTTATATAAGATAGAAATAACACCTCTTTCTCATCTAGATCATACCAGGATTTTGAAAGGGCAGTCACGCAACTTCCCCCAGCAGTTATGGCAGAACAGTGCTCGGAAATGAATGGAACTCGTGGAAGCATTCAGGACCCAACAATTGGATTTATAATTAGGCCTAAAAAGGGAAGAACACTGAATAAAAGCAGCACAGCCAATTTTAGAAGAAAAGGAAGTTCTGGATGGAATTCATTGGGGTAGAGCACTGAAGTGGAAATGGAAAGTGTTCAAAGATAAATGAGTTTAGGCCTAAGAGTTTGCTTGACATCTAGAAAATGTACTAGGAACACAGTGTCAAGAAAAGCTAACATGAATRACAAAGAAACACAAGAAGTGAGAGAAGAGAGGAAAGAGCCATAAAACTTTGGGACAACAAAGAGTTGCAATTATAGAGGGAAATGTAATGAAGTGTAAAAAATCATAATGAAAGCAAAGATAGAGAATGAAAGGATGATTGCATATTTGCYTAATGCACATCGGAGAAGTGTCGAAGACATGGGGAACAAGAGGTCACTAAATTAGAAAAYAAAGCCTCTGGAGGGAAGGCACTGAATTTATTGCTTTCAATACAGACTTATTTGCTTGGGATTTACCTCTTGTAGGCCAATGACAGAGGCAAGTGACAGAAACATTTTCGTAAGGGAGAGAAAAAAATTCCAAAAGAAATGGAGTTTTTTTTCTTAGACAACTGATCCAGCAATGCAGTCTGACCCAAGGCAAAACATTGGGATCTAACAAGGGCTCAGAAACAGAGGGAAAACTTAACCTAAACAGCCCCCAAGTTAATATTTGCYTAACAACACCCTTTACTGGCAGCAGGAGTCCTGTCTCAAGGTGACTCAATTTTGCAGAACTTCTGCATTGAGCAGGGGATCTCCTTCCAGCCCTGATGGGGCTCCCCTCCTTCACAGGATTTGTGTAGTAGGATGAAATTGGTGCCCCAAATMTCTGCACATCCCATATATCACTTCCCAGTAATATTACAGCAGCAGAGCTGCACACAACAGGTCGATGCTGTAGCCCACAAAATCTTTTACCAGGTCCAAGTCACCGTACAAAGTGTGATAAAAACCATCCCAGGTTCACCTGGGGGGTGTCCCGTGGGCTCCACTGCCTCCAGCACCYTCGTGGTTATTGAAAGGAAAGCCAGGACTTGCTCTGCTCCTGAATGAACCACAGACAGTGACTGACCCACCAATGTGCCCCTTCCCCAGCACGAGGTGCAGCTCTGCATTCACATCTGTGGCTGCTTCTGGAGCCCGGCAGGAGAAAAAAGCACTTCCTAAAAAAGTGTCCCCAAGAGGGACACAGAGCTTCTGTACCCCTTCCTGCCCTGAAACGAGGAATGGTCACGAACTGGGGGTGGGTCCCACTTTGTCAGGGCAGGAGGGAGAGTGGAGCACCAAGGGATGGGATCAGCACCCTGCAGACATCTCCCAAACCCATGGCACGGGAGGAATCAGCAGAATGGAGAGCATGGCTCCATCACAAGCACCAAAGAGAACTGGACAGGACATGAGGGATGAGTCCTCAGCCCATCCGTATGTCCCAGTGCTGTCTGTCTGTCTGTCTGTCTGTCCCACCCCTGGGGGCTGCTGGACCATCCCCCAGTGAGCCACAGGGAACTCATGGCCCAGAACATCCCTCCCCTTTCCAACCTCCAGGGCTCAGTGACCTCAAAAATGAGGCTGAGGAGGAGTTCACAGCCCAGAGCAGCCCAGGACACCCACGGAAAACCCAGAAAAAGCAGAAAAAGCAGTGGGAAAAGGCCGCCGAGTGCATTTCCCCTCAAAAACCCCGTGAACAGCAGAGTGACACCCTGGGAACAGGATCCTACTGGTGCATTTATCAACCAAGCGATATCTAGACAATTAGTAGTTTTCTTTAATTTAGGACTAATTTTGTCCCACCAGTTTAAATTAAAACCCCCAATAGGATAATTTCCTCACAACCATAATTTTTTTACAAGCTTTTCATTAATCCAATCACAACCTCTATGATATTATTTGGCAGCTGATTGAGACTACAGGAACCACAGGGGTTCACACACATTGTCTCATTTTTGATTAAAAAAAAGTAAAATGAGTCCAATTAAAAATTCTTTTAGTACTGTCTAATATGTGAAACTCCCCAAAGTCAGGACTGAAAAATCATCATTCCAGCCACGCAGCTCGTCTGTGGGTGACAGCAGAAGCTACATGCTAATGTCAGCCATCCGTAGGTGTCTGCTGGTCTGTCTAGCTGTCTGTAGCAATAATATATTTAAACAAAATTGCCAGGGTGGAAATATTCATGTTTGGAAATATTTGTCTACAGCTTCGAGGAATTTTCTCCAGAGTATTTTGGTTTGATCTCAAGGCTCTCTCAGCTYCCTGAAGTCTTACTTGAAGCAGCCCAGGCCGTGATACAAATATTCAGCACACAGTAATTCACTGCAAACCTCATATGCATAGCAAGAAATGGAAAAGAGAGAAACCCAGTGGTGGAAAGGTCTTGTGGCAGTAATAACACACACAGTGTTGTCAGACAGGGAAGCTTCAGTGTGGAGATGCGCTGATTTGGAGGGAGAAAAATAGAAAGCAGTGGGGATTTGTAAGTTAATTCAAGTCTTAAAAATTGCACTTTCTTCAAGTCACACACAATCACTCCTGACAGAAATTTTTCAGGCACATTGAAGTGCAGAAGGGAGGTGACAGAAATCCCTTGAAATAAACACAACAAAGGAGTCAAAAGAGAAAATCAAAATTAATCTAGGCTGTGTAATAGAAATATTAAAGCCAAGGGGATCCGTTTCCTTCTTCTCTGTGAGCAAGAGCCCCCAGGCATGGAGGATTCCCTCTCCCCTCTCTGTGCAAAGCTGGGGCTCACAGAAGCCACACCATGGCATGAACCAAAGGCCAAGATCAGTAACAATGGCCTGAACCTTGGGTTTGGCTGGGCAAAACCCACCTGGAGGCACCTGAGRAGGTGCTGGAGCCAGCAGAGGTGCAAGCAGGGCAGGGCGAGAGCCAGAGGGGTGGATGGGGGTGACCAAGGATGACAAGGAGGCACGACAAAAGGAAAGGTTTTGCCCCCCAGCAAACAATATGCAATGGCAAAGGAAGGGGGACAGACATCAGAACACTCCTGAAATTGGGCCAAATGTGGCACATGTTTCTGGAGACAGAAAAAGAAAAAAAAAAAAGAGGGTGTATTTTAATAAAAGTTGTATTCTGTATGACATTTCAAAGACAAAACACTGTCACTTCACCCTTTACGGCTGCATTTGCATTTCAAATTGACATCAGCCCAAGTGAGAAAAAGGAAAAAGGTTAAGAARAACCCACAATGCTTGGTTTGTCCTGGATGAAACCAGCTTGAGTTTGCCACAGAGCCTTTGARCAGGTCAGACCAAGATGCCCATCAGTGAGCCATGCCCCATCCAAGGGTCCAGAGGAAAAAACCCTGATCTTCTAGTTATTCCCACACCATGCTGATGAGAGGAGGAATAGGGCTGTGGTTTCCACACCCCCTCCCCACTCTGTACACAATTCCCCTTTATTAAACAGGTTGGCATTTTCACCCTTCCATCACCAGTAAACCCCTCAATTCCTAATTAAGCTCTGATTAAGAGACTTACCTGCAGTGGCTGGATGCCAGCACAGTGCATCTGGCAAGAGCTTTCAATCCTTCCTCAGCTTCACCTCATAGGCAGAAAAAAGAACTGAGCARTGCCAGAATTTCTATTCTGTGAAATAGTTAAACATTTTGAGACGTGCTTCCCGTCCAACTCAGGGATAAGTCAAGMCCCAGAAATTACTCCAAACGTGAACAAGAAAATGTCTCTCAGAGTTTCCCCACTGCCTCCACACAGGAGACCGAGAGTGTAAAAAGCTGCCAGAACAGGAGTCTGTAGGAGTCCCACCTGTTTCCATTTTCCACATTTTTCTGTTCACACTCTCAGGATATTGAATCTCACTCTGCTAAACAGCCTGTCTGACAAATCTGACTTTTTCCAGTGGAAACCAATTCTGCCAGGAAATGTGGAGGGCGAGCTGTGAGCTGTGAGCTGTGAGCTGTGGGGTACAGCCATGTCCCTGCTGTCCCATTTCTGCAGACCACGCTCAGGCACGATGGGACAATCCCAATCCCATCCCAGCTGAGCCCGGGGCAGCTTGAACACCCAAGGATGGCTGCACAGACTGGGAATAAGTGGCAGTGCCCTTTTGTGCCCCACTGTGCAGAGCTGATAAACTCAGGAATTACAGCTCTTCCACCTCATCAACACAGTTTYCTGTGATCTTTGTTTCTACTGCAGGTTAAACACTTCAAGGATTCCTTGTTCAGACGCAAACATGGAGCAACTTGTGCCTTGAGAGAGGGTCAGGAGGGGGTTRCCTTTACACAGCAGCATTTCTCCTCTTCCTGCTACCCCAGTGATCCAAGGACATGTCTCCTTTTGTTGTTGCAACTCTCCTTTTTGTGTTCTCAACTAAAAGGAATCATCTTCTACAGGGAGCAGCCGATGAGGTGTGTATCAACAATTAGAGGTTMAGAGGTTTCGTGCTTCTGCCTACATCTCTGCCAACAAGCACAAAGAGTGCCAAAGAAGGGCTGACTTTGCTGCCATGCAGGAAGGCAACGAAGCCCTGTATCCAAAGGAAAGGACGTGATGGTGGAGGCAAGAGGCGTGCAAGCAGAGCAGTGTGTGCACCGGGCACCTAGAGCTGAATATTTGGGGTGTGTCCGATTTTGGGGTTGTGAGATGCTGCTGTGTGCCAGGATACCCTAAAACCTTGGAGAATTTAACCCCAGCCCAAAAGCGGGGCAGCAACAGTGAGGTGCACGGGCCTGTGCAGTTTTGCTGGATCAGGACTGAGTGCAGGGAAGAGGCAGCCGAGCTGGAAATGCAGGGTCAGAGCAGTTCAGCCCCGKATTCAGAGGGGCTCCAGTTCTAGTCCTTGTTGAAATTAGTCTTTGCATGGATACGTGTAAATAAATCCAGGACACTGCTTGCGTAACAACAACATTTTGCAGTATCTGGCATTTGCCGCTAGTTGAAGGCTAAGAAAACCATGCTTCAGTGGAGCATAAAATTGCTTTTCCTTTGGAACAAGCAGGGCATTGTAGTAATAGGCAAAACTGTACATTGTGTTAACGGCTGTATTTTCACATTATTGATTTACATTGTGTAATGCCATGCAAGACCTGCTTTCAGTGATATGTGCATCTGTCATATCACAATACGTGTAAAGGGTTGGGTGCTGCTTGGGAAAATGAAGCGCTGGGGATGCCGGGCAGATTCCCATCCGTGTGCCCATCATGCAGAGGTGATGATTAGGGGGATGTTGTGGTAATGAGCAGGTCCCAAGTGTGCRCTATGTAAATCAAGGCTGCCCGGGTCAGCTTCCACTCACAGTGCACATCCAACTTTTCAGCTTGCTTACTCTTCTGACAAGGAGAGCGTATGGAAAYGYTTCCCCTTGGCAGCTCCCCTCAGCTCTGGGTGTTTCAAGGCATCCAAGACAGATGGGCTGCAATTTTTTTCMCCTTTCCTTTTCAACYATTTCCTACAGGGGCCCGATCTCCRCAGCCCCAGCACGGGGATGCCYACAGGGATCACCAGCAGAGCAGKAYGAGACAGAACCACCACCAATGAAGCCAGGGAGGGCTGTCACAGGAAATGCAACTGCTAAACACACTTTAAAATAGGGGAATGAACCATAGGCACATACAGTGTTTTGCATTTAGGAGAGTTGACTTCAAAAATGCAATAGTGAAATGTAGATATCAGTCTGAAACATTTTTAAAAATACTAYAAACACTATATCGGTAATGCAAAGCTTTGTTTTACATTACCTGGCCTGGTGGTAAATTATGTAAGCTTCCATTAATTTATCATATCTGACATCATTGCTTACACTGTCTCCAGGAGTTGTATATTAAAATAATATTTTTTCTTCCTTTTTATTTGGCCATTTTTAAATGGATTAAATTGTCCCATTGCTCAAAGAGGAAGGGCAGTCCCAGATCCAGCTTGCCAGTTCTTTTCTGGCTCAGGCAAGTCACATRGTCTCTTCATGCATCATCCCTTCCYAACTGCAGAAAGACTCAGCCTYCCAGAGCTTGCAGAAGCCCACAGAACCCCCGAAGAGACAGACTGCCCTAAAATCAAATATCACCTAAATACTTGTCTAGGATATATCAGATTTAGCAAACAGAAGGTGGTTTTTTGTTTTTTTTTTTGTGACAGACAGTAGTGACAATTTAGAATACTTAAATCTTCATCTGAGAATCAGCTCTTTCCAGAAGAGACACAGACACRCTTGAGGTGAGGCACTTGGGGTGCCCTGACATTGGCAGCACCTTGACCTCCAATCCCACAGTGATGGGTTATGGCTGCAGACAGCAGCAGGAGCCACAGAGCTGCATCCAAAATGCAGAGGAGAAGAGCAGTGAGCAACATGCACTGCCATGCAGAGACGAAAGGAAAGATATTTCACTTCCACTGAGTGCATGCAGGGATCTCTGTGCTCTGATGGATGTGTGGATGTTTTCTGCTTGCCCTCCTCAGGCCTGGAGCAGCTCAGCTCTGTCCCTTTGCCAGCACCTCACAGGGCAGATGCAATTCCAGAAAATTGCTTTTGACCTCAGCTGCCTACTGCAGCACAGACATTTTCAAAGCTCAGCTGAAGCGCTGCCTGKCCCTGCCTGGCCCTGCCTCAACGCCTTCGAATCCACTGTGTGCCTGTCACAYTGCTGGTACCAGGGCTAAATGAGAGCTCTGCTTTTCAGCTCACCTTTCACTGGAAATTTGGCATCTTTTCCTTCCTTACATAATTCTTTTCTTTACTGTCTCCTAGTCTTAATCTATTCTCTCTGTTTCAATTGAAAAGTGGGTACATTTTACCAAATACTTATYTCACACAAACCAAGAGAAAACCAAAGATATAGCAAAATCTTAGTTATTACTACCATGAACTAAAAGAAAACCTAAGGAAACGTTTCACTCTTTTATCTTTTATGGTTTGGTTTTATTTACTCTGATGCATTTGCATTGATTGCATTTGAGGCTGCTCTGTTCTGCAGACCTGCGAGTCACTAATGATCAAGACTTTAACACTGCTCTCTGTTTAAAATGTTAGTTGTGTCATCAACAGCTCATAGAAGCAATGCAATTCTGAACTTGGGTCTCAGAAGGTAAAAGTCTTTTCAGTTTGTCTTTAAACACTAGGATAAATCCCGTTAGCTTTCTCCACACCATCAAAGCATTTGGATAGCATAAAGCAACTGAATACATAAAAATGTATCTAAACACCTTGTAAATCCCTACACAGAGATGTTGCCAACACTACTTTTAACCCTAGGAAAATATTTCACCAATTACTGATCAAATACAATACAGCTAAATTTCACTGCCAGCACATTATTTTGATAATGGGTATGGAAATTATCCATTCAATAGCTATTCAGAAATAACTTAGAAAGATTGGTTTTCAGATTCTTCTGAGAATCCTGGAATAATCCCCTATAATCACCGTGGTGAGAATCCACCAGCACTTTTCCCTTTGAACAAGGCTGTTTGGGGTGAAAGCCTTGGTGGTCCCTGCCCTCCGAGGGATGGGCTCAGGCAGGGTCTGAAGTCACAGCACTGACTGTGCTGGCACAGGACCGGGGTTTTACACCCTTACATGACTCAGACAAGAAAGTCTGGAGCACAGGAAAAGGCTTTAGCTCTCCCCATCAGCCTGGCTTCTCATGTGCATCTCAGCAACCCACCAAAATAARTTTTCTTCCTTTCTCACAAGGCAAACTTGCATCGTTTTCCATCCAGAGAATGGAAGAAACAAACCAAACAAAATAAAGTACCTAAAATAAGCAGTAACTACACTTCACACTTCCCTGCTGCTCTGTGACAGCTGCTAAATGTGAACCAGAGTATTTTAGATTGTTTCAATTTTATGATCTTTCTTTTTTCTTGTTATAAGGCTGAAAGGATTCATGCCTCTRTAAGGATAGACACTGTTTTCTGATTTACTGTACTGATTTCGTAGACAGAAAATTTGGTCAGACTAGAGGAGATGAAGCAAAAGGATTGTTGGATGAGAAAAGTTTTCCTTCTCCAAAGTGATAATTAGATACCCGACATGAGCACAACAAAAAGAAACACCAGACAYGTCCAATGATTTCGTTTCCCCTTCAGTAACTCAGTTTTGGCTCCTTTATGAATTTCTGCTGCCCAGGAGTCCTTAGCCCAAGGAGAATTTAATTTCTCTATATTTGAATAKAAAGTGTTCTGGGGATGCCCTGCCCCTGTGCCCTCCTTGTCACAGCACAGCAGAGGTGGCCACACTGACCAGAGGCTGTCCCACATCTAAAGCAAAGGGCAGCACTGGCCWGGAGTGCCCTTCCTGCATCCCCAGCACCAGGCAGCTTTTTTCTATGGCTAATTATGCAAGGGGTAATTAATTGTGGTATAAGCCTCCCCTGGGAATCCCAGCTAAAGACCAGACCCCAGCCTTCATCCCCAGGTGAACTCCAGACACCCCAGACTGTCACAGCCATTGTCTCTGTGGAGTCCTCTGCCACCCCAGGGTGGAGGAARGACAAAGTGTCACCAGTGGGGCACTGCCCAGGGAAACACTGCAGCACCACCAGAACCCCCATGATCCCAGCACGTTTTAAAAAAAATGGCAAAGCCATTTTCTCCCTTCCCAAAACTGCAGGTTTCATACCCCAAAGCGCAGTGCATAGAGGTAAAAGATTTAAACCTGCAAAACACTAGAAAAACCCCTTTCTAACAGTGCAAACTGCACAAGTCAGTTTTCATCCCCAGGCAAATTCAGCCAAAAGAGCAGAGGCACAAGCATTCACCCCAGAGCCCTGCGCTGGCCAGCATAAAATCTCCACAATCAGAGGACAAGCCAAGCACCATAACTTGTTTCCTACACAAAACCATTCCCMGTGGCTTGGAGAGTGAATCACACACCAAACCTGCTCACAATAACACCCTGAATCGCTGATGSTAGAGGGAGAGGCTGATGGCAGCTCAGGACTGTCACAAGGTGTCTGTCACCAGATGAGCCAAATCTGCCTGCACATCACTCGGAGCCAAGATGGGCTCATTTGTGTGTGTGTGCTCTTTGCTCTGTGACAAGAGGATCAGGAATGCTGGGGGTGGAGAGGGGACACAGAGCCAGGCAGAGCTGAGAGGTGGCACACTGAGACCCGGGATGGAGGGAGCYCATTCTCCTCTCTGTCTGCCAGGCTGAGCCTTCAGCTGCCAGAGAACATCAACGAGAACWGTGCAAAATACCTCAAACCTTAGTGAGGGGTTTCCTTTCACAGGAGGAAATGGAGACTTCAGCAGCAGCACCTGAAGGTCCCGGGCAGTTTTTCAAGGCTGTGGTCCCATCCAGGCCATGGGGAACGGAGCAGCCAGGGAGAGCCACAGCCCCAACACTTGGGTAACCCTTTGAACAGCCTGGCAGCACTCCGGGCAGACTTGCTGCAGGGCTTTTTCACATCAGCTTTACCTTCCAGAACCTTATTGACCTTTCCAGTCCAGTATTTAATAACCTCCATTCATTCCCACTTTCCCCTTCCCTTACTCTTCATTCCCTTTGTTGCTCTGTAATAAAAGAGGCAACGGGGCACATATTTCTACAGAACAAAGCATTATCATCCTAATTATAGTTTCCTAGTGTTTTCTTCACTTTCACCATTTTATTGAAAACAATTAGCTGGGGAAAACCATCTTTTAAAATCTCTATCGTATTGTTCTCATTTCTCTGTGACTCCAAGGAGGTCTTTTCAGAGGCTATTTTATTCATAATTACATATGTTGGAACAACTGTTCAGAAAGAGAGCCCAGAAAGGATTCCGACAATACTTTCCTAGCAAGCTTGGTCCTGCTGGCTCTGAAGCATGTAATGCTGATGATTTCATAAAATGTATGTGAAAACAAGGGCTTATTTTCAACAGCTTGTGCAAATGATGGAGGCAGCCATGCCAGGAGTGTTGGCCTAATGGACTGGGGAGGAGTTGGAATTGCAAGCAACATCAGGTGCCAAAGACTTTAGTTTGGCTGCCAGACTTGGCTCCCCTGACTGCTGGCTGCAGGCAGGTGTGACCATGRGAATGAAGCAGCTAGGAATGATGACTTTCCAAGATAAAGATCCCAGCAGCATCTGTTTGTACCCAAAACCTGCAGGCCTCTGTTACTGGTGTAAACTGGAGGAGGGCTGGCCCCATGTCTCATTTGGTCCCAACGCAMCAAGCCTGATTTAAGCATAGACCATTTCATCTGGAAAGAAGCCTTCTGGAGTTTTTGTATAATTCTTATTCCAGAACTGCCCCCTCCAGTTCTCTATTTACCCTATTGGCTTTTATTTAAAGAGTACAGTCAGAGCACTGCCATTTTTTCATTTGAAAGAGTTCTTGAAATTTATTTTTTTACACTGTGAAAAAAAACTTTAAAGTGTATCATATTCAGTCAATTGGCTCTTCACMATTTTTTTCAAGCTTCGCCTCCACCAGCTTTGTTAATTACCCACCATTTGAACAAGGGTCTTCTCCTGCCTTGATCCTGCCGTGAAATCATGATGTTATATTTGTCTTTCTAACATCAAAGTCATTTCCATGGTCACCAACTGTGATGTCATAAACACATTTTTAATGGCTTGTTTACAGCAGGGAACAGAAGGAGAGAAGAGATTATGGGTGGAAGGAAGCTCTTATCGATACACAACAGTTTTAAGCACAACTGTGAGGCTGAAGCATGCAGAAAACTTGAAGCAAAAATAAACCTTGCTGAAATAGCTTCTCTTCTGTAGTCCATCTCAGCACAAAATTCCCTTTTAAAGTTGGTAGTGTACAAGCAATCCCAATGATTACTATCATGTCAGTCAACCCAGAGTTGTGTAAGTAACTTTCYAAGCCTGGAAGGCAGCAAATCCACRYCCCAATCCGTTTGGCTCCCTGCATAAACAAACAAGAACACGTCCCCAGCAAGGGCTTGGGCAGGGCACAGTGGGATTCAGAGCACTCCTGGCCCACGGCTGTACTTGTCTCAGGACACAAGAAGAATCAGAATTCCCCCCAGAGACATTTCAATTGGACCAGAAGGTCCTTTTTCGTCCAGCGATTGCCGTGACATGGCACAGGAGATGCCCCCTTTACATGGGGCTTACCAAGTGCAGTCAGCCACACATTGTACATCACACCTATTGTACATCATCACACCCATTGTACATTACACCCATTGTACATTACACCTATTGTACATCATCACACCTATTGTACATCACACTTATTGTATATTACACCTATTGTACATTACACCCATTGTCCATCACACCTATTGTCCATCACACCTATTGTCCATCACACCTATTGTACATCACACTTATTGTATATTACACCTATTGTACATTACACCTATTGTCCATCACACCTATAGTACATCACACCTATTGTCCATCACACCTATTGTCCATCACACCTATTGTACATCACACCTATTGTCCATTACACCTATTGTACAGCACACCTATTGTCCATCACACCTATTGTACATCACACCTATTGTCCATCACACCTATCGTACATCACACCTATTGTCCATTACACCTATAGTACATCACACCTATTGTCCATTACACCTATAGTACATCACACCTATCGTACATCACACCTATTGTACAGCACACCTATAGTACATTACACCTATTGTACATTACACCTATTGTACATCACACCTATTGTACATTACATTACACCTATTGTCCATCACACCTATAGTACATTACACCTATAGTACATTACACCTATAGTACATTACACCTATTGTACATCACACCTATAGTACATCACACCCTGGCAGGGTGCATCTCTCAGCGAGTTCCTCTCGCAGTGAGCGCTGTCCCTGACGAGCAGGAGCTGCCATTTCACACACCCCATTCTTCCCCGAGGTACACAACAAGGGAACCACCATTTTGCTGCAGTCCCACAGCAGGAATAAAATGGTGGCATAGATGAAAACTGCCAGATCAAACACAATCCACTTGCCTGTCACCACCTGCAGCTCTTCTCCGCCTTACATGTAACACTGAATTTTTAATCAGCTTAATATTTGATTCCTGAGTGCTTAAACAAACACAAAAAAATAAAACCACCACAGAAAACTTCAGAATATAATGCTATAACACATTATTAAGGTTTCAGCCACCAAGTAGCACGATGCAAGCTATCAATGTTAGAATTTACATTTCCCTCAGAAAATAGCAAGTCCGCAGCTCTCATGTTTTTTCACAACCTGCTTTCCCAAATCCACCAAGAACAGGTCGCTTTGCACACATTCAACACAAAAAGGCTCCGTATCTTTTCTGGTATCTTTTGRGAAATGTTACAACAGCTGAGAAGGGCGGGAGTGTTCAATTAGCTGMTGTTAAACAGCCCCTTCCCCATATTACATCAAATTGCTGCTTAAATATTTTTCAGAAGGCATTCTCGGAGGATGAAAGGAAAGTGGGCAGATATTGGGTTTCCAGGAGGGACAGTTCCTGCAGATCAGACAGAAGATTTTTTTCTTTGTTATTTACACATTTCTTCTGCTGACACACAGAGCAAAGCAACCCTTAAGCCAAGYCTGAGTACTAAAAAAGGTCCCAAGTCCCTGGGACTGGAACAGACACGGGTTCCTTATGCTGAATGAGAGACCAGCACAAAATTAAATTAATTTCTCTCTGTGGAGAATCCTGCCCTGTATTTAGCTGTATAACCTGTTTAAATAAAAGTTTCAAAATACTATTCAAGAAATGAATTATTAAAAAAGAAATTAGTTTTCCAACCAAAACAATGTWGTTTAACACCTAACAACCATTCTTCCCACCAGCACATATTTCCTTCAAAGTTAAATCTCCTAAAATCTCTTCATAATACAGAGCACATTTAAAATCCCTTGCTTATTTCTTTCACAGTCAACAACTGGAACAAAATATTTCTTGGCTTATGCTTTTAACCAGTTTGACTCTACAGGCTGTAGATTTGTTTGCTGCATTCTGCTCTTCTAACAACACATAAAAGTAAATGGACCCCACTTGCTGTTAGATTGTTTAACAATTACTCATTGCTTTTATTTCCACATTAATTCTATTAATCAAATGTTGCCAAATGAATTACTGAAGAGATTTTAAAAATCATTCATTTGTAAGACATCTGTCAGATGTTTTAGAGATTTCTTAATCTTTATCTCACATATGTTTTTACATCTGATAGTTCTACTATGATTAAAAAAAACCCCGAAGTCTGTAGAAGCAATTCAAGAAAACACTGAATGGATAGGAAAAAAAAAAAAACAAACCTAAAATCCCACCATACTTTCTTTAGTGGAAATCCTGGCTGAGCAGTTAGTTGAAGCATCCATCATGCAGGGAGTCACTGCACTCAGTCCAGGGTTTTATTTCAGACTATCAGRTACTGCAGATCACTGGTGACAAGTATGTAAATCTCAAATCTTTTCCATCTTCTATCCAATAGAAATCAAKATATAAAATGCCCATTAAAAGCACAGAGTTGGTCTTTTTTCCATTTTAATAATTTTTYTTTCCAAGTTCAGTAAGGTAAAAATCAGGCTTTGAAGACACTCTTTGAATGCCCCAGAAACAGGCACAGACTGATCTTCCCACCTTCCCCATCTGTTGATGTTTTCCACAATAAAATATCAAAAATAATTGTTTTSAGCAGTAGGTTTAGTAAATAGGACATTTGGCTTAATCAAGAGACCCCAAAGAGTCAGTTTATTATTATTTTAGATGTAAGATGGGATGATTAAAATTCCCATGCATATTGAGCAGAACCAGAAAATGCCAATCTTTGGAGAGTTGGGCATTTCAACCACACCCTGGGAGAGTAACTGGAGAGGCAAAACTCAGCATCAAAGCACAGTGGCAAAAACCCCATCCTTCTGATTTCAAAGACAGAAGGATTAACACCCAAGTTATTAAATTAATAGCAACCATGAGGGAAAGTAATGATATCTTTGGCTTGGCTCACTGTGTTTTYCTGAGAAAGCTGCAAAAGGAAATTTGTTGGGAGTAGCAGTTTATGCCACTCCTAGAGGCGGCCATCTGGGGTGCTGAGATCAGTATTTTAGATTTCTATTATCTGAAACTCTACTGGCAGACTTTGCAAAGAGGGGTTTATAAATTCTGTTGTGCGGTTTAAGTAAAACTATTTTATCTAGGGACTTAGAAGTATGTGTAATTACCATAGGTGGATAATGCTTTTTCATTGTCATTCACCAAAATTAGTTTACCAGATATTATTMCTAAGAGGTATAATTAAAATCAACATAAAATCCAAAACACAGTGAAAATAAAACATTAGGAAACAATGTCTTTAAAATTACCGGCCCGAAGAGCCTCTGCACGGGGCTGGCAGTGTTTGTTCTCCCTGGACAGGGAGCTTTGAACTTCCAGGCTTCCCAGCCCAGCTGTGACTTTGCAGCCCATTGTAAGCAGCAGATATTTAATGACTCTCCATAATAAACTCCTTCACTAAAAAGCAAATGAGAGGACTTTATTGGCTGCAGGGTTTTGACACCACATTTGGTGTCTGCGTTATTCCCTAAGCCTCCACTGAAAGCAGACTGGAAGCCTCCCTGGGTTTTTAGGCAGGTTCAGATCTGGATCCATGTACCTGCCATTAACTCCTGCCCTGGCAAATGTCCAGGGATGAAAATGGGACTCGTGCCAGGGTTTTCTTCCTTGTTACTCCATGTTGAATCTCGTATTGAATAGCAGAGGCATTTCGGAGCCAGGTATTGTACCAGATGTTTAATCCTGTTTTCTGCTCCTGCGGAAGATAGAACCTGATGCTAGATGTCATCTCTTATTATAAATGTCTGGCCTTCCTTGTTAATGAAAGACTTTGTTTTCTTTTTGCAAATGTCATTAAGTGAAGAACAAACTGATTGTCTAAATTGATTAAGCAGATTCATTCCAGTGAAAAATTTATTATTTGCCTAGTTCATTTCATCAAGTCAGTTCAGAGGAAAAGGCTCCATGAATTAAACTAATCACAAATATATATTTTAAAAGCCAGCTGTTTCTAGTAGGATTCATTTAGTGCMGTCAATCACTGAGACAATAACTGAATTTTAAAGTAGAATCTTGCATTGCTTCTCAGAAGCATCTTTGTTTTTTCCTTCAGAAAATTGGTGTTTTGGGGAAAACTTCGTTTCATCCTATACATTCTGAATAAACTTCTGTGCATGTCCAGGAGTCATTTTTGGAGAAAACCCCAAAATATTTAACTGGCATTTTCTATAAAACAGCAACCATACACTAACTAAATAAGTTAACTGTGATAGATTACTAAGAATTTTTGATTGCTTCAGTCCAAACTCTTGAAAAACACATATTTGTAAAAATAAAGTGTCATTAATTTATTAGGCTGAACACACACATTCATAAGGCTCATTCGCATYACAGTCACACAAGATTCCCATCTGAGGTTTTGCAGGACGCAGATAGAAAAGTCAAGCCCAGAATGCTAATATTCAATTCAGTAAAAAGAAAGATCAACCACCACATTTGTATTTCTCCAGCAAATTATAGACAATCTTTGGGCTTTTTGTGAATGGATATGTGTACACAGGCACACATGTATTTTATAGATTTTTATCCCTACAAAGGTAACTTTGAAAGCAGAATTCAAGCAGAATCTTTTGTTAATCGTGCACATCTTTGCAAAGATGTTTGTCACAGAGACCTCGCTAAAAGCACCCAGGTCTCACTTAACATTTGATCTAATGAAAATAATTCTCTAACTTTTCTTCTKTATATCCTGTGAGCCCAGATGTGCAGCAGCAGCCTCACTGCCAGGATCCCCCGTGGTGTGACATAACTCTCCTCCCATTACAAAAGCTGAGTGAAGATACTGTAAGCACGTGGTGCAGCCTGGAGACACCTCTACCACATTTCCATCTTGGTCTTGGGTTAACAATTTAAATATTTTTCTACCAGATGTTAATATTCAGTCTCACAGCTCCTTAATGATGTTTCAAGCAGCTCCAAATTTACCTGTGCCTTGCTGAACTTGGTGAGAGCAGTATTTGGCTGCACCCATGGTTCAGCAGCCAGGCACAGCAAACAACAAACCCTGCTCTCCGCTTCCTTTTTCAGCAACTGTCAGGTCCCACTGCACTGCTGACAAAGCTGCTGCCGACTGGGAAACAACACAAATTGGAACTGACAGAGAAATGTGACAAATTCATTATTAATAGCATAACTATTTTTTAATATGTAGAAAGGTGTACTAGATTAATAAAAACAGGCTTTTATATTCCTCYCTGACAGCAGTGATGGTGTGTGATCTCCAGAAAATCCAGTGCTACCARTGCTGCTCTGGCTGGCTGGGGATGCTTGGGCGGACTCGGCAGGGACAGGATTTCTCTCCAGGACATTGCAGCTCCTGCACGCTCCAGAAGGTCACGCAGGCTGCCTCTGTGGCAGGGTGAGGTACTCATACAAAAGGTCAGCACACTGTGGAAATCCGCACACAGCTCCTCCTCGGGGGCCTCAAACCTCTCGGTATTCATTAAAATCTGCCTTGTTTTATCTCAGCCTATGGTGGGTTTTAAGGGAGATTTATTGTGTAAATAAAGAGCAATCCATGGGTATACGCTTGCTGCAGCCCACCACTCTGCAAACCAAAGCTATAGCAGCACAATTTCTGTTTCTCTCTCTCCACCTACCWGTACTCACAAACATCTATCTGTGCATCCATCTCAGTCCATATATGTACACATACATTTATAAACACACGTATTCTTATTCTTACTATGGGAATGTTTACCTCAGGTGTATAAATGAGACCCATCAGCATGTAACATAAATAGTTAATTTAACATCCTGTTTGCATTTATTTCTTCTATCTCTGTTTTTTTTTTTTATTATTGGTTGGTTGGCTGTTTTTCTTCACTTGTTCTCTTCAGAGGAAAGAAAACACACTGTAAGACAAAAAATATTTCAAAGAAGTCTTGAAAAGGACGAGTTTAGGAAAAATGCATTCACTCATTCTTTCCACCTTTAAATCTAAGTGYAGCAGCAGCACGCAGGCTACTTACAGACGACCCTACACAGTTTGAGAGGAAAATTATTTCTTTAGAAGGGATTATTCCGATAACTGGAGGCTTTTTTTAGTCTCCTCAGTATTTTCTGCCACTCTTTTGCATTTGCCAGAGGCAGGTGCCATCACCCCATTCCTCACAGGCAGCAGGAAAGGTCTCAGCATCCCGCGCTGCCATGCAGCATCCCCGCACGGCACCCTGGCACTGCCGGGATGGGACAGGAAAGGTCTCAGCATCCCCGCACGGCACCCTGGCACTGCCGGGATG
>NW_026623990.1:187155-191180 GCF_030028575.1 Malurus melanocephalus | reverse complement strand
TGCCGGGATGGGACAGGAGCACGGGGCAGTTCTGCCAGCCGGAACAGACACACGGCCACAGCCCGGAGCTCCCCGGGACAAAGGCAGGGCAGGGAAGGCGGCTCTTAGAAAAACAAATGTGGCACGGAGTTGCAGCARACATTACCCTTACCCAGGCATGAGAACTGTGCCGTGCAAAGCAGAGCCGCTGTCCCCGCTCCAGGAGGAGGAACTCGCCCGGCCCGGAACGCTGCGGGATGCGCTCGGCCGAGCGTGGCGGCTCCCGAGAGCAATCAGAGGCTTCCCGGGAGGGAGAGGAGCAATAAAGCGASTGGCAAGCTGTCACCGTGGGGGAAAGGGGCAACTATGGCTCCTGTGAGAATTACAGCCCGTGGCATTCAGGGAGGAGCGCYCGGCAAAGCTCTGGGAGAGTGAGGGGCGAACGTGCGGTGACAATGAGCCACGGGCGCGCGTTGTCACCTGCTGTCCCACCCCACCCAGTGCCAGAACACACGGGAATGCTCCTGCGCTGGGAGCCCAGCGTTTTGTGCCCTGCACATCCCATGGGGATGTGCTCGGAAACAGGAAACACCAATTCCCTGAGCCTGCTCTGAGCCACCTCATCCTGCCATGCAAATAACAACAAATTCCACATTTTCAAAGGAAAAGCTCCCACAGAAACTACTTTCCTGACTGTTTTAAGTTGAACGTAACACAAAACAGGAAACATTTCAGCTGGGGATGGAAACACAAAGGCTGGAGGCTCTCAGCAGAGAGGTGCCCCTACATCCACACGAGGTGCGAGGCTTTTTCCCTGCCATACRGGTGCCGGCATCTCCAGGAAAACACCTCGGCCTGGCCCAAAACAACCTGGAAGGTCTTCCTGCAGCTCCAGTTTGCCTCGCCACCACCCTGTCCGTGTGGTCTCCAAGCGAAGTGGGGGGACGGGCGGACAAATGCCACCAGGACTGTCCCCTCGGCCATGGCAGCCACGGCTGTGTCCAGAGAGAGGGGACCCAGAAATGTGTCCCCGGAGCGAGCATCAGCCAGGCAGGACAGGACTGCCAGGGGCCGAGCAGCCTCCTTGGTCCCGAGCAGCTGAACTCAAAGCCGGGGGCGATGGCAGCAGCGTCGGGATTCTCAGAGACAGAGGCAGCGCTGCTGTTAACGCACAAAAGCGATGCCGAGCGGGACAAAAGAGGTTGGGGACAASCAGACAAGAGAAACGGAGGGTGGAGCGAGACAAGAATGGGAGAGGAGCTGCGCGGACCAGGAGGGGAGGGAGACGCGCACACACACACAAATCAGAGAAAGGGAGACACAAGGGGATAACGAGGAGGGAAGAGACCACAGGGGTGAGGAATTCCTCACCTGCTCTGCTCCCCCTCCACGCTGCTTCTCTCACTCTGTGCGTGCCCTGTGCATGGACACCAGGGCAGAGCATCACAGCTTTGGCTTGAACACCCACATCCAAGAGGATTTTCCTGTTCAGCCAAGTTTTGTATTGCTACCAGGGAGGCTGTGATCAGTGGATCTGCAAAGCCACCTGGAGTAACTGGACSAGTTTCTCACCAACAGCCATATTCCTCATTCCTATTCAAAAAAATGCACCTTGGATGGTGTCACAGTCACCAGCATCTGCCTGCAAAACCAAAAGCTGGTCCTAAATMATGCCAGATTCCAGATGGGCATGGATCAGCTGAGGCAAGCAAGTGAAAATTACTACTCTTGAACTCAGGAAACATAAGATGCTGRTGGCTCACTCCTCTTGGCTTGCTTCTCCTTTACAAGCACCTCCCAAACCTGGGAGTCCAGGGGCACTTCCCTCCTTCCTGCAGCCAAGCGGCCCCAGCAGCACCACAAATATTTTAGGAACAGGGTGGCAGAATAACAGTAAAACTCAGAAGAGGGGAAAGGTCTACATCAGAAGATGCTGTAGAGCTAAAACACACATCAGCTTTTGTTTCCTGATAAAGTCTCTATAAATGACAGCGTAAATGACAGAACAAATGCAAAGCTCCCATCTTTAGGATGTTTGAAAAGCTCTCATGTTTCCAGTGTTTCATAAAACAAAAAAAAGTCATAAATGGAAAACACATTTTAAAAGTATGAACTTGCAGGGAATTCAATAAAAATCTTTTTTTCTGACTGAAAAGGTATCTTTATCTTCAGGAATGAAAACTAACACTGGTGGCTAGCACGTCTCAAGCTGGCAGCTCTGGCAGAATCATCTTTGAGCTCCAGTGCCTCTCACACTGTACAGCAGCCTGCACTTGTCTCATTTCCCTCCCCAAATCAAMATTATTTTCAAGACTACATATTTTTTATTACATTCCAAGACTATCTTATTTTTATAAGAATTTTTGTAGTTCTTTCTTTTTCCAGAGCACCAGCCCTATGGCATTCACCTGGTAAAATAAAAAACGTTACCATTTTTCTCTTTAAAGCCACTGCCAGACTTTTGATCACATTTCTCCTGGTTACCACCACAAGAGCAGATAACACAGAAAGGCCCATTTCTAATCTCTATGCTCTGGTTGCTGCAGCAACGTTATAATAATAACCACAATATAACAATTATAAATTATAACAATAACCAACGTTATTCCTAAACCCACATGGTCCAAACATGATCCAAAACTGGACTGGACTGGTCCTCCTTGGGCCACAGCTCTCCAGAGCAAACAAAATATCTGAGATGAACAAAACCTGGCTGAAAATGACTGAAAGTGAATGCTGATGTCTCCAACTCTCCTTGTTTGAGCCTCCCCATGCCTGCGAAAAAAACAACTGATAAAAAATAAGAGAATGGGGATAGAGGGAAAAAAGGAAGAAAATTTCTTGGAAGGATCAGAAATTACTCACATGCATGTTCATAACCTAAAACAAGGATCATGGATGAGCTGCACTTTGACTTCAGCTACAGCTTGACTGGAATAAGGATTTCATTTTYAAACACTAAATTAACTATTGTTATTTTTTTCATACAGGTGGGGCAAACRTCTCTGGCTTCCCAATAGGGCAAGAGCAGAGAATTTTTGGGTGCAGGCATTAAAATGTTCACATCACCTTAAAAAAACACGGGGGTTTTTTGGTTTTTTTTTTTTTTTAGAAAAAAAACCCTAATATAGTTGTTAGGTTTCAAATGTGCAAAGTGTTAACCTCCCCACAAAAGTGACATGAAAGAAAAATTTCTGATCAACACCAGTATTGAGAATAATTGAGTTCATATGCATTGAGATAGCTGTGGGAGACAAAATATTTTACAAAACTGTTGCCCAGGATCTTTTACTATTTCAATTTTCCACTCCAACAGAATGATGAGGTCTAACCCAAGGATGAGCTGGAAAACATGAGTCAGAAGCCAGCAGCAGGAAAGCAGGGAGAGAGTCAAGCCTCCTGCACACACATGTACATGTGTTGGGACAACGTATTTCAGGTGATGGGAAATCCTCCAGCAGCAAAGGCAACTCTCCAAAGAGGCTCTGCTCTGTAGTTTGAATTTTAACTTTTTTTATGCCTGCTTTTTGACTTCCGACCCTAAGCATGATGGAAAAATACCAACAGGTAATTTGGGAGTTATAATACGTGGTGTGCTCTGAAATCGGAGAGAAGTCTTGGTTCATTTGGATGTAAGGATTGATCAGGGAAAGGAGAGATGGTTTGGGTTTTGAGAAAGCTGTAGGGGTATGGTAAATGTTGCCTCTGGKCTAAGGCCAGAATCTTTCTCCTCTTTCACATTCTTTATCCACTCAGGATAACCTGGAACACTCCAAATGGGTTTTCCCATGCAGACGCCTCTGAGGAGCAGTTTAGATAGATGATTTCAGATGCAAAACTTCTCCCCAGCCCAGGCCATCACATGGGAGCCAATTCCTGAGCAGACTGGAGACATCTCGGTCTTCAGATCTTTCCCAAATTCTATCAGGAAACCCTGACTCTTTGTGATCCAACTGAACATATGTCACGCTTCCTCAACTTAATAATAGATAACCCAGGAAAGACAGATCTTGAGGTCAGGGAATTTTTTTTTTCTTCTTTATCTC
>NW_026623990.1:184382-186211 GCF_030028575.1 Malurus melanocephalus | reverse complement strand
GGGACCGGGCGGGACCGGGTGGGACCGGGACGAGCCCCGGGCGCGGCGCCGCCGGGAAGCGCATCCCCGGGACAGGGGCGCGCCGCTGAACGCAGCCACAAAGGCGGGGGTACAGTCACAGCAGGGCAGTGGGGCACGGCAGCTGGCCCCGAACCTCTGTCCGTGCACGCCTATTCCTCCCGGGCACCCTTCCCTTCATCACCTTCTGGTACCTCCACCCGCCTCCGACAAGCATCCTGCAAGCCCAGCCGTGCCCCGCTGCGGGCTCCCCTGCGCTCATCCTGCTCCAGGCACCCTTCATTCTGTTCCAGTACCCCTCATCCCTCTCGSTGCACTCCTCCAGGCGCCCTTCCATATTCCGGGTGCCCTTCACCGTCTCACCCAGTATCTCTCATACCCCTCTGGGCACCCCTCCATCCCTCACCCTCTGGGTACCCTTCATCTTTCTACCCAGGCATCCCTCATCCCCACACCCCTTGTGCGTCCCTACAGACTCTCCCCCATCCATCTCTCTCTGGGCACCTTTCATTCTCAATCCCAGGCCCCCCACATCACCCCGACGCACCCATTGCGGCACCTCCATCGATATCCCTTCGGATACCCTTCACCCTGCCCTCTGTGTATCCTACACCGCCCGCGCTGCCCCCYGTGCTCCTTCCTCCCGGGCTCCAGGCATCCCGCATTCCCTCCGAGCATCCCTTCCCAGGCCCGGCCCGCAGCTCCCGTTAATGCCATTGGTGACAGAGATCGGCTTTCAGGCGGGGCTCGGTGACACTGCGGGGCTGCAGCCGCTGCCGCGGACATTTGGGTCAAGCGGTGCGGGCCGGAGCTTCACGGTCAAGGCTACTGGGAGACAACCTCGGAAATGCCCGCTGGATGGACAGGCGGACAGGCGGACAGGCGGACAGACGGACAGACGGACAGGCGGACAGGCGGATGCACACAGGCAGTCAGCAGGCGGCTCCCCAGACCCCGGCCCAGAGCACAGCTTTTCTCAGCTCTCCTGGGCTTGGATGCTTTGCCCACCAGGTCCCATTTTTGGCCAGGATCTCTGTGGTGGGTCAAGTTCTGGGTTAAGTATCCAGCAGCCATTGCAGTATGACAATTCTTTTTTTTTTTTTTTTAAGAACACAGAAACATATTTTATTTACTGCCTCCTATAAATTATTTACTAGCAGGGCTGAGGTATTTCCATTAAAGCCGCATGGCTTTGCTTATACAAAATAGTTATCTGGGGACCCCTTTTGTTGCCATCATAAAACCAAAGTTGGGAGCAGGAGGAGCTGACTGCTGGAGAAATGGGCCTCAGGAAGCAGCACAGGAATGGAGAGGAAAGAAATGGCTTTGCCCCCTCAGTTTATGAGACCCTACAAGCACAAAAAAAGCCACCTCCCAGACAGGAGCCAGCAACAGCGCTGGGACCAGCCCAGGCACATCCCTTCRTTCTGCTGAGCTGCACCAGAGATGGCACGGGAGGTGACAACACAGCAACCAAAGCCACCCCACGCTGTGCCTGTGCTTCCCAAGAWGTGCCTGATTCCCCAGCAGAGCTGCAGGGTACCAGCACCATTGCTCTTCACCATCTTGCACTTGGGACTGCTCTGCTGAGTTTGGCCCCCTGAGAAACCTTGTCCTCACAGGCACCCTTCTGCAGAGCCACACTGGGACACGACGAGGCACCGTGTCCCCAGCACTGGGACACGACGAGGCACTGTGTCCCCAGCATGACGAGGCACCGTGTCCCCAGCACTGGGACATGACGAGGCACTGTGTCCCCAGCATGATGTGGCACTGTGTCCCCAGCATGACGAGGCACTGTGTCCCCAGCA
>NW_026623990.1:174823-184119 GCF_030028575.1 Malurus melanocephalus | reverse complement strand
CCCGGTGCTCCCTGAGGATGCAGCTCCCTCCACTCGGCTCCATCTGCCCCCGGGGCCCCCAGGCCTGGCAGATCAGCTCCTCTGCTCCAGCACCCACAGCTTCATGCTCATTCCCGTGCACCCTTCTCACGGGGAGCTTTGAAGTGCTGAGCATTGGTTCCACCCTGCACCTGTGACAAATCCTGCCTGTGCCAGCCCCCCGTGCCAGCAGCACGCTGAGCCACCCCAGCACCAGGACAAACACCCACAGCAGCTGGACTGCGGCACAGAGCCCTTCCTGCGGCTCCAGGGTCCCCATCTCTTCACCTTTCTCCCCAGGGGACAGATGCCAGGACAGGGCTGCTGAGCTCATCTGCACCTTGCACCAGGATGGAGAGGAGCCCGCTGCAGGGTCACATCTCTGGGGAAGGAGAAGGGTCCCAGCCAGGGATTCTGTCCCAATCTATCTTTTTTAGATCCTGAGAAACGAGTGCCTGAGTTTAATGATTAGGTCACCTTGAGCATAATCTGCACAGGATTGCCTCAACATTCACCATATTTTCTCATTTCTTTAATTCTCTATGACAATTACAAGCTAAAGAATTTTCCAATTAAGGTAAATTACATAAGCAARTGTGGCTTAGTGTAAACAATTAGCACCATGCTATTGCATGAAAATATTTAATTAATCCACAGTTTTTCAAAAACATTATTGTATTAAGAAGGAATTTGTGTCAATTCTGGTGCCTTGCTTAGTTTCCTGTTTGTGCTGCTGAAAGAAGAGCAGCAGCAAGGCTGGGATATGTGTACCCTCCAGCCTGACAGGACACACACACGCACACATCACCCTTCTTTCTGCCTAGGTAGCTAATGTTTCATGCTCCCAGATCTGGAGGCTGAAGGAAGAAAAAMCAGAGCACTGTCAATCTATTTGTTCTTCTTCCCAATCAAAAAATTAGAAGATAAATTTTCTTAAAGCACTCATCATAGATATTTTCATAGAAGGTGAAGCCAAGATCAAAGCAATATACAAAATAACTCCCTAATTTTGCTTTGTTTTATTTGTTTTATCGGAGCATCATAGGGCCATCAGGAGGCAGGCTGTGATGATTTTTAATGATTCTGTTACTCCAAAGTATCCCAAATATTTCCCTGCATTGTATTTTTAAATGTTTTCTGTTATGGGGCAACAAAGAGCCATTTATTCTGCCTAGCAGAAACCTCAGTTTTGATTGAGCACTTCTAGTAACCATTTAGGGTGCTAAAATCTATCATTGCATTTAATTATCCTTGTTTTTTTATAGTCTCCTTTTATTGCTCATTAAATTACTAAAGATGCTTCTGTGGTCTGTTCTTGAGGAAGGATCCAGCAAGCAACATATGCCAGWGAAAGGTTGCTCAGGTTTCCACAGCATCTGAAGCTGTCAGCATAAATTCAGTGATTTTGTTTTRTCAAAGGATAAGCAGCTCTGGTAAAACCCTGGCACTTTGGTCTCCAAAGTAAGAGTCAYATAAAAGATGGTACGGGGTTTGGTGAGCAGCATTATCCCAGAGTTCGAAACATTTGGACTTTAATTCAGAGCTGAGCAAACAATTTTGGCTGTGAACACGGTGAAGGTATTTGCTCTCCCTGGGCCAAGCCATCATGGCACGTTTTGCAAAYAACACTGAGATCTGCAGCACCTTGGCTGTGTGAGCAGGAGCCTCTGAGCCTCTCCTGGGGCAGCCGGACCTGTGCCAGTGAGCGACCCTGAAGATGCCAAAGCACCAAAAAACAACATGAAAAAATGGTCCCAGAGGAGCAGTGGCAGCATTCTGATTACTGATTCTGATTCTGCACCATTCTGATCACTGCACACCTACAGATGACTTGAACAGGCATCCCTTGTGCTGGCCCCCGCTGCCAACCGTAACCCCTGGCTGACCCCAAAGCATGGTTCTTACCCCAAACCAGAGACAYCAAGGGTGACCATTAGGGCAGAGACTCCACTGGAAAAGGACACAGCTCATTTATATTACTGTTACTCATTTGTAACTGAATTCCCTTCACCGTGCTCCCTTTCTGAATTTTTTTTTATTCTTTCCCTTAGCTTGTCAAGTTAGTGGAAAATGGTAATCATAACACATGTGGATGTATTAACTTTGTAATAGGATTACCAGCTGATGCTAGGACAGAACAGTGTTTTGATCTCTGTTTGGTTATTTTATGTAATCTTGAAGCCACATTTGTATTTAAACTTTATATTACACCATGATTTTGTAATCTCAAATGAAAGCTAYTCAGTTAATTCTCTGAGACTCATTATGTTCTCAGATTCTCTTTAAACTGGTTTTATTCTGAACTATATTAACTTAACTGTGAAACCATAAGCAACCCATATGATTACAGCAGGGATTTCCCCTTGTCATAAATTTATGCACTCAATTTTTTATCAGCTTAGCAAATAACATGGCTCAAAGGTTTTATAGGTTTCYACTTCCTCTGCTGTTACCTTTTGGCATGAGCTTGTCTTAGCTTTCCACTTAAGCTGTCTGGCAGGCCCATCCCAAGCCATAGCACTGCATTTTCCATGGGGAGGATCTGCTGTTGCTGTGGGAAGCCCATGCATGTCTGGAGCTCTGTGTGCCTCCAGAGTGGGGACACAGACAGTGTCCTGAGCACGAGGCTCTCAGGATGGCAGGGATGTGAGGTGTGAGGTGTGGTGCTGCCAGTGTCTTCTCCATGGGCTGCTKTAAGTTCAGCTTTTCAGATACTGGACCCAGTATGGCCAAAACCATGGAATTATCATCCAGGCAAAACATCTGCCTTCCCTCTCTTTGTGTCTCTCATATCAGCTGTGAATAAATAATGTTCCCATCTCTGCTGTCAAACCATTTTGACTGAATGACACAGACATCATCCAGACAGCAGCACCCCTCACATTTGTACTTTGCCATGTGCCAACACATTCCTTTTCACAGCTCCTGCAGGGCAGAGGTGTTGCAGTCAGGGTGCAGAGGAGGCTGTGGTCAGCAGCACTGACCCAGGCTGGAGCAGATCCAGAGGGACCAAGCCCTGCTGGCTCCARTGCACCTCAGGGCAGGGGSYKSTGCCAGCACAGGGATGCTCAGCTCCTGCTGCAGTGCCCTCCATCCCAGACAGGCACAGCTTCCTTGTCAGTGAAACATCAGAAAATAAGAAACCCAAACTAGAAACAGAACAAAGTGGATGAGGGACAGGAAAACATACAAAAATTTCATACAAGTTTCACCCATATCTTGCCTGTGACCACAAAACCAAGCCCAAAAGATGCTCTGAATGGTCCTGCTTCACTCCCTTTCTTTCTGATCCTGCATCCTCAGAGCCTGAGCCCACCTTCAGGGCCTGAAAGGCACAACGAAGCAATTAGTCATGCTGCATAAAGCTGCCTCCATTCAGCCACCTAAGGCTCTGCACCAGGACACCAGTCTGCGCTGGAAGGAGCCTGCACAAAGTGTCCTCTCCGGTTACAGTGGCCAAGGTCCACGTGACAAAGGCCCAAGGTGACATCTCTGAAGCTGGGAGCACCAGGAAACCAGAGCTCCATCCCTTTAATCAGTACATCAGCTATCAAATCCAAAACTGGGGTCAAGGATTAGGGGCAGCACTGAGAAACCTCCACTCATCTCCCGCACCCATATCCTTACAGGTCTGGAGGGTGACCCAACACCTCCTCATTGTGGTCCCGTGTTTTCACTATAGAAAGCAGCACTGGGAAGCAAAGCCACTCTGCTAAAGGGAAGGAGAGGMAGGAGCATGAGAAAGGGCAATTAATGTTGGGACAGCACATAGGCAGAGAAGTGATCAGTTCTCTCTACTCTAGAAGGCTTTTCATTCCATCTTCATTTCTATTTCTGTTATGGGAAAACCAGACAGAGAAGCACAATCCTCCTAAGTGCTGGAAGCAGAGGCAGGAGCCTGCCTCCTGCCAGRGCTGTCCCTTTTGCTGGACAAGTGCCCCCGTGCCCCAACCCAACCTGCTGGGGCTGCTTCCCACAGGCTGGGGCTCCCCAGGATCGCGGGGTGCGGGGGCAGCACAGGCAATGGCTCTGCTTCTCTGGACTTGGTGCTCCAAGAGTCGGTGCAGACATGAAACTGGGTGGTGAACCTGCACGGTCACCCTGATGTGCCAGCTGCAGAGTCAGAGATGAGCTGGAACTGCACAGCTGCTCTTTTATCAGTTTTGTGCCTCAAACAGCCCCTTCGCCCCCACAATTGCTGCGTTTCCATGCTCGAACGGGCAGGAGCGGGGTGTCAAGGCTCTATTTAGCCAAAACCAGATTTCAGTGCATGGTGCCTGCAGGTGGGAAGGAGCGTTTCACAGCCATGCAGTTGGGGTCTTAGCAGGGATTGCACATTTTAGCAGCTCCTGGGAACTCTCGACTGAAATACAGTGTAATTGCTGCAGTGCCTCTTCTCTGCAAACAGCCACTCGCCCAGATGGCTTCCCAGGAAAGAGCCACTGCCTTATCACCCGTGCTKCACTCAGCATTGCTGCTGAGCTGGAGACTGAGTGCAGTCACGGGGGGATGCAAACCCAACACMCTGACTCACATTAAAGCTCAGCAGATGCAGGCAGCCCTGCCAAACCACTCGCCCCGTCTGGTTTTGCCCTGCGAGCTGTCCTGACCCCCCAAACCCTTCACAGGCTCTCGGGGTTTCTGATCTCCCCGYTCCTCGCCTGTCTGATCCACCCTCCCCAGTTGGGCCAGGCTTCTGATCTCTCCACGATTAATCCAATCTCCCCCCCAGCTGCTCCAGGACTCTGATCTTCCCTCTTCAGCTGCGTCAGGCCCGCTGATTTCCCCTGCCTTCCTTAAGTCTCTGATCTCCCCTCCTCAGCTGCTCCCATCTGGACCCTCACTRTCCTCCAGCCACGGACAAAGCCCCAACTGCAAAATGATTCCTGCCCAGCACTGTCTGCAGGAGATGGGCAGCACATGACACTGGGGGACAGGCCAGGACCCTGCTRTGGGTGACTCCACACCCAAAGCTGCTCCCAGGGGCTTGCAGCACGAGGAGGTGCCAGCAAACACACACCCATCGAGTATATTCACCAGCTAAGAGTGTTTGTGTCTCTAAAATCTCACGCTGACTCCACAGGCACTATGCATGCACAATTTAAACCCTGTGACTTAYCCACAGGGGCATTGACACCCATAATGTGCTGATACACTTGCAGAGGGTGGCAGAGAGGGAYGGGCTCCCCACTGCTCTTTAATAGAAGCTGCACTGCCACCAGTCCTCCACTGGTGTGGCCATTGCCAAGAGAAAATAAAAACTATTGCCTGAAGATCAGCACTATTTTYCACCTCCCCAGCCGTGACTCTCCCTTTTTCAATGCAGTTGGGAGCCTCTCACATCCACAGGACCAGGAATGAGGCACTGAGCAGAATCACAGTGGCTTTGCAGCAGAGCTCCAAGCACTGGCTCTGTGCTGCCATCGATCACTGCCATGGCCTCTGCTYCACCTCAGGCCAGGAGGAGAAGATGGGTGTAAGGATAAAGTGCTTCTGTGAGAGGCTCTCTTTCCTTCTAATGACGTGGATAAAATGGGGGGAACAYACCAGGCTGGATTACGGTACAAAGAGTTATGCACAGCTCTGATTGCAACAGAAGAGCATTCAGTGCTCCAGGCGAGGAAGGACTAAGCACTGGTATTTTTGTTCCCCCAGAGACAGCCATGTGCTGGCACTTATCCTGTCATAAACAAAAATACTTACAATATTTTTTCACTTACGCAAGAAAAAGATCCAGGCATCCAGGGAGGAAACGGGAAACTGAGAGGGAAGCTGGGGAAGCAGCATCACCAGTGCCAAGGAAGTTCCCAGGTGCTGGAAAGGACCATGCCCATACCATTGCCTTCTGCACTGCAGGCAGAAAAACTGCACAACTCCAACACCAAACAGTGGGCCAGGAGTAATCTCCCTTCCCAAGAATATTTGCCTGCTAATCACAGTGCATTATCAGCTAAAGTAGTTTCATAATGAAGCAATAAGACCAAATGAAGTTGATGTTATCATAGGATAATTGGCCGTGTCAGSCAGCCAGATGCCTCAAGGCAAAAGCAAAAGCTGTTTAACATTCCAAGAAGGTCAATCAGCAGATAGTGTCCATTTGCCCTGAATTTACTGCCACCGTATTGACCATGAACTTAGTGCCACCATATTGGTCATTTCATTGAAAGAGCTTTCAACAATTTCGCTCCTGATGGTATGTGCATATACTTGTACTCACGTTAAATTTGCTCCAGGGCTGTAACAGCACTTGAAAACTTCTCCAGTTATTCAAAATWAAAAAGTGAGACAGTCTGACTACAGGCTCAGAGAAGCCAAACTCTGAACAAGCAGTAGTTACTATAGGAGCTACAAAAARTAAGCTTCTGGAAGTCTCCTCTTGATGAAAATTTCATGTAAGCAATGTACTGCTGCACTGTGCAGTCATCAAAACAAATGCAGGTTGTGCRCAGAAGCCTGCTGCCAGATGGTCACAGCAAGAAAGAAGTCACTGCCCCTAATCCAGGACCTATGCCTGCCATGCACAGAGTTGTAGGAAGTGGGGAAAGTGGTCCAGCATCACCTCACCCCACTGTGACATGGGTTGCCGTGGGCACCCAGAAGAGGTGACATGCCTGGGGACACAATGTCTGCCATCCCAGCAAGATGAGCCCTCAGTGCTGGACGTGGAGGCACAGGGACACAGGACTCACTGGGCCRAGCTTTGGGCTCTGTCACCTGCAGGATCAGCTCTTGCTGAAAGCCTGTTTCTCATTCACACACATTGCCCCATGGCACTTGCCTCCTTCAAGGTCTAAACTGATGGTAACCCTCACCTGACCAGTCCTGGGCAAATGGTTCCCATCTCAGGGCCCCTCCCAGGAGTGCCAGGGCTGCACTTTGCAGTTCCATGCTTCAGCACAGAGTGATTCATTTTGAAATAGGTATGCAGGTATGGGAAAGGGAGAGGCCACAGCCAAAAACCAGGGTTTGTGTAGTTGTACAAATCATCTGATAGTTTAAACAGCTATAATCATCCAGACAAAAGCTACACTCCCTCCAACACAGGTAAAAGGGAGGTTGCTACACTTGTGCCTGTCTGGCAAAGAAAATAAGAGCAATGGAACCCTTCTGTGAGGTGCAAAAAGCAGGGCAGGGCATGACCCCAGCCCAGCCCAGCAGACAGGGTCAGAACATATCTCATTATCACCACTTTATGTTCTGGATGCCAGTCCAGCCTTTACKGTMTGTCATCAAGCACAGAGATTGSATGTACYTGCTAACCTCTTGCCTTCCAAAAGSATTTTCATTCCCAAATCCTATGGCTGAAGCACCACCTCTGGGTTGTCTTTAAAGCTATTACTGCATGTCTGGGTTTAAACTTCTTGGTCAGGCATTATCCTGGGGGAAACCATGTTCTAAATATCATGTCCAGCTTTCATCCTGGTTCACAGGGACTCATGCTCTCCATCCTTCACTGCATTACAGCCTGCACATTCTCACTGGAGCTCCAGCCCAGCAAGCATGAAGATCCTTTTGGTAAGAGGTGCCCACAGAATCACAGAATTGACTCGGYTGGGAAAGACCTTTGAGATCATCAACCCAACATCATCATATCAACTAAACCATGGCATTGAGTGCCACATCCCATCTTTTTGTAAATACCTCCGGGTGACKCCACCACCTCCCTGGGCAGACAATTCCAGTGCCCAATCACTCTTKCAGTGAAGAATTTTTTCCTAAAGTCTGACCCAAACTTCCCCTGGTGCAGCCSAAACTCCACAGATCCCAGGGGTGGCACTTGCACTGCACTGGCCCAATACAAACAACAAACCAAACTCGTCCACTCACATATAGCCCTTGTTTTGGGGTCCGTGGTGATTGGTTTSCCACCCCTGCTCAAGGCCATCTGCTCCATCAACTTTCCAGTGATGGCACAAGCCTGTAAATTTGTGGCATTTCAAACTGGACACAGCTCCTGTGTCATTTCCAAGTKTTGTCAGTCAAACCACGTGGAAATCAATAAGGACAGGCTTCTCCACTTTTCCTCATTAGTAATTTTTAAGATGACATTATACACATCAGCACAGCAAACTACTTAATGCAAGCAACCAGATACGCAGGCACTGCCTAAGCAAATCTATGAAATAGATCAAATAAATKAATTAAATTAATGAGCTGGCCCAAGAAAAGGAAAAGGGTGTGGAAGGGAGGACAACTGCTCTCAACTATACCCCCAGATCTCTCCACCAGCTCCCCTCCCCTCCAAGGCTCCCTTTCCCCACCAAAGTCACACAAATGYCCGAAGGAGGGGACACGAAGGGCTGTGAGTGCAGCTGCCCACACCAGAAAGCAGGTTTCCTGTGCAAACTCCTGCTGGTAGCTGGATGTTGTTTTTTGGCTTGGCCTCAGGGATTACCATCATTTCACAGGAGCAGAGCCCTGTATTCCTCTTAAATTAACCACTCAGGATTTCCCTGCTCGGTTGCACCCTGTGACAATGTCTGTCAGAAGGGCAGAACTCGCCTGTGGGAAATTCTCCAGATGTCCAGGAGAGCAAAGGCGATTCTTTTCTTTTTCCTTGGAAAAGCAATCAAGTCTAAAGCCTGAATATTTGGTCCAAAAGCAGTTTCTCACCAACACATTGCAAATACAGAAAATARTGACAAAGTCAGGGAGCAACCATTCTGTCACAGCTGCATGACTGGCTCCCAGTCAGCCYCTCACATTAACCACATACATTCACTTCATGAAATCATGGCAGCCAGCTATAAATGATGCATGAAAATTAAATGAGAGAACTCCAACCAAGGCATGAATCCCCAGCCACATGGCCAGGCTGGGCAGAGGAGCAGACAGAGCAGTGTGTGCTGGGAAACTAAAACAACCTCCCCAGCAGTCGGCTTTTGAAAACAAAGCTGCGTTTCCAGAGGTGGTTGAAACAGCATCAGTTTGAAAGGTATAAATACTCCAGAACAGAGGGGAAAACAGACTCCATCCAAAGCACAAGGCATGTTCAGGGAGACCACCCTAAGTGGAGATTTATTTTAAAGAGAGGTGTTTTCCATGGCTATGGGTTCACTTACACTTACCACAAGCCCTGGAGCAGTCATGCAGCTGCAACAAGAATGGCACACAGGACATGAGGGTGGCACACAGGACTGGGAATGGCACACAGGACATGAGGGTGGCACACAGGACTGGGAATGGCACACAGGACCATGGGGATGGCACACAGGACTGGGAATGGCACACAGGATCATGGGGATGGCACACAGGACCATGGGGATGGCACACAGGAC